>NW_025940084.1:0-45199 GCF_000764305.2 Hyalella azteca
AAATAATCTAGTGTAGATAAATACATTTATATGCCGAAAAATATTTATTTGGGAGTTTGTAAATGATCTGAAATTATAAGTAGTTATATAAAGCAGACGTGAATTAGAATAGGTGACACTATCAAGTAACTACCGATAAAAATATAAAGTTTTTATTTGAA
The DNA here is from genome assembly GCF_000764305.2 of Hyalella azteca. Lineage (NCBI taxonomy): Eukaryota > Metazoa > Arthropoda > Malacostraca > Amphipoda > Hyalellidae > Hyalella > Hyalella azteca. The sequence goes on from NW_025940084.1 coordinate 162, forward strand.
ACAAACTGACATTCACAATAATTATTATGACACAATTATGACTGACAATAAATAGAGGAGCAAGTCTGGTCGAGTGTGCATAGTCTCACTTACGCTTTAATTCTCTTCGACGTTTATGGCACATTTCTTGGCAGTGGAAGCACTAGCAATATGTTGCGAGATGTCAAAACTAATCCTGCGATACTGAAAATCTTTCCTAGAATTTGCAGAAAGAAAATATTTTCAGCAATGATTCCATGAATTGTGAGCTTCAGCTAAGGGCATGAGCGATCAAGAAATGTACATTATTTCTGCATATTATTGCGTAAAAAGCAGGCAAATAAATATTGTGAAATCTTTGAAAATATGGCTAAAAGAAAACTAGTTACTTTACACATCAAGTACGCGTGCATACATCTAGATATATAATCACCCGCATAAATATTGGAGCCTTTTTTTAGAAGAAGTTAAAAACTAAATTTTCTCTGAGATGGGCTGAAATGAAATGTGAGAATGGGCTCACGTGTGTCATTATTCATTTTCTTGATTTTCCTTGGGGTTGTATAACTAACATGTTTGTCTTATTAATGCAGTACGGCAAATTTGTTTGTCTTATTAATCCAACGACTAATATGTGTGCCTTATTAATGAAATTTAGGTTTGTCGCAATGGAGGGTTCAGAAGCAAAATTTCAGCTGACTAGCAGGATGGGCAGTACAAATTAGGTAATCAGATTAGTGAGTATATTCAATGGAATCGAATATAACCTAAAAGTAGGAATAAAACCGTCCTGGGGTGTAGAAATTGTTGGTGTAAACTTGTACTTTTATGCATACTTCATTAAAATTTTTTAGAACATTCAAAATATTTCCATCTAAGCTTTTTTTGCAGTCATCAATTCGAGCATTAACGCAATTTTTTTGAGAATTTACACAGGGTTAATGAAATCTAATGAGGCACTATTCCAAATTGATTATATTTTATCATTATTTTGATTTCATGTCACGGTACTAATTTCTTCATTTTTGTAAGGTATTGACAGGTGCATCATGTCACATATCGAATATTTCATCAGAAACTCATTTTACTGCCTTAAATTTTTTTTGTCAAAAGCTTCTGTGAAGTCCAGCGACGTGTATGTTTAGGGGTTCTGAAAGTAAGATCGTTTGCCACGCCATAAAATAAAGTTAAGTTTGAAGTCTATCACGAACTGGCGATTACGATAAAAGCCTCAAGTGACATGCATGGTTTCTTATCGATTGACCTCAGAAGAAATGAACATGAAGCCCACGCATGTATAAGTGCGGCCTTCACGAACGAGCAGTTTAATGGAATGTTCAGCTCGACGTTGGCCATTACGAGCGAGTCTTAAAATAATCTCGCCGTCGTCGATAAAACGACATAAGTGCGAGTACGAACTGAACTCAATGCAGTACAGTGAAAAATTACAAAAAATCTGGGGCTATAACCTTCGTTCCATTACATTATTTGTAAAAACTATTGCTAGTTTAGAGCATATAAAGGGATATAGTCTGGCCACTTTAAAATGGAATGTTACAGCGGTTTTATTTCTAATATTGTAAAACTCTTAACCCGCTTTTGTTTGCGGTACGGCTCGAAAACTAAATGTTATCAAATTCAAGTTTTGATACTAAATTATAAATTGCATCTGTTAAGTATAAAAATATACATTTCCACAGTTAAATGCAAGTTTTAAGCGCTAATTACTTATACAAATATCTCCATTATTTTTTAATTAAGCAAATTTATTTTTATCATAAATAGATTCCAAAAAAATTATGAGAGAGCACAATACCATCATATTACTTCCCGTTAAATACGTTGACAAAAATTCCATTTCAGTCATCCACAATCCCGCATTTGCAAGCAGTCAATTAGTTTATATATTGGCTGGCATAATTTCCACAGTATTTGCAAAACATCGTCAGACATTAGGCACGAGTACCATATAATCTTTCCAAAGAGAAATGAGCTATAGTAGTCTTTCATCTGAATGAATTTAACAGCCGATGTATCGAATTTAGAAAAGCAACACATTTCACGAGTCTAAATCTTTATTGGGACGCTTGTTACTTTCTCTCGAATAATTTGACTTAAGAGCGAGCAAAAGGGAGTTCAAGCGACCGAAACTTACATCAAAGGTCCAGGTGATTTTTGACGCGGGTGGCTGTGCTTTGATGTGACAGTCAAAGTAGACGTCATCGCCCTCTTTGATGTTGCCCAGATCCAGCGATGAGCCAGCCTCGACCATCACCAGCGGAGGATCTGTACTCATAAAATGACTGGCGTGAGAAATTAAATCATTTTTTTCTACACACTGAATAATCATTAAATATCTGTAATCCCGACAGCCTTTGATAGGATCTTTCACCCCTGAGCAGTGGCCTTGATGTTCAAAAAATTCGGTATATTGTGAAGCATTTAATGCCGTGCTCATAAAGGGGAACTAGAGCGCGCGTTGTAAAAGCTTGAAAGTTTGAAAGGTTTGACATTGTGTTTGTTGATACAATATTGTATTTGACGGAAAAGTTGGATGATTTTTCAATTTTGAATGATTGAAGGTGAGCTTGTACATGCAATTCCTCAATATATTAGAAAGATTAAGGTTGTTTGTCAATTAATAATTGCGGATTTCACTTGGTTTTCATATTTTTTCCAGGTTTCATTTCATGATTATGATGTTTTGGAATTTAATCACTAAAACTTGACTCTGTTGATGAATCACCAATCAACAGTCGCATTTCGAAGGAAGTTAAAAACCACAAATCATGCCGGGCTGCTCTGTAAATTAGGTTGCTTGCACCAGGCCTCTCAGTCTGCGTTCATCTATCACACGTAAAGTATTTACTACTAGCAAACCTTCCGCAGCGAAGTTGTATTCCGAGGAATAGTTGGAAAAACAGCGGAGTGAATTATGAATTAAACAGAAATAAAGATAAATCTGGGACTGGAATTGCCGAATTAGCAATGAGAAACCCCAAAATAATGAGACATACACACTAATAACGACATTTAGGTTTTGATTTTTCCTGCTATTCAGAAAGAGAACACTTGTGAAAATTTGAAAAATTAATTAATACAAATTGGATTTCATGCGTAATGAAAATTTTATCATTGAGAGTTACAAATATCCAATGAATAGTTCATACTTTCTATTTTCAAATATCAATATTATTCATCAATTGTGAGACTTGTAGCTATCATTTCATGAAAATTTTCGATCAAAAAAAGCTTACTAAAATTTAAATAAGGAAGGTTGCCCCACCCCTCCATGTATAATTATAACGAATGCCACAACGAAATCAACCATGGCCGTGTGGTATCTGCGCGAGCTTCAAATCGACTAGAAGCGCATTTTAATTTTATTGGTAAGCAATATTCAGATCTCATGTCAATATATTTTAGACTTAGACGATCCAGTCGCGGATCTTGGGACAAAAATCAGCGCGAAGAGATCAATTCTTGTTGCGTAAGATGATCGCTATCATAAGCTGGCTGCAATGGAATTAAGAATAACGCTTTAGTATGAACGATAAAGACTTGAGATTGAATTTAATTAATAGGCTTGCTACCGACTTTTGTTTGAAATGAAATTTTGATCAAGCCATGCATGTTGTGAAGAATATTAGTTTAGTGATAGTACTCTTCATGGTTAATAATTTGATTTTTGAAAATAATTAAACTTTTCCAAGTTCAAATGAAAGCTTTCCTCAAATTATCTTACGATTTTATTGGTTTCTAGAAAGAAAATAATTCATCGGGCAGCTTTCAATTCACTGCATAGAAAAATTGAAGTCATCGCATAGTACCAAAAAGAAAGACGATGAACTGTAATGGAACTGATTCCGATTAGTGGAACTGTGATGATCTGACATGATCTACAGCACCATGAGAGTGTGCTGACAGAGTGAGAGTGCTTGACATGTTTTAGTCCCGAAAAATAAGCTTGTTTGCTTGAAATGTAGATAATGGCTTCTGCGGCATTTTGAAAATAGGGTTAACTTCCACGCATCACGGAAGTCAACTCTTCAGACATCAGCGAGTCAATGTCACAAATTGGTTACAACGGCCTTTTGCCATGTCTCTGCACATACAGAGGCATACAAGCTTATAGTCTGTAAGCCAAGCCGCCTAATGTGATTACAACTGACAGAGCTGTTTCAATATTTGATTTCCAGAGACTAAATCATGGAAGCAAACTGAGACTTCCATCGGACAGTTCCATGAAATTTCGTTTATCCAATTACTCGTAACGTTCCCTAACAAGTTGATCTCAAATTTTCTACGTTGCAAATTGTTTTCTAGATGACGATCGTCATCATTGGCGTAGTTGGTGAATGTCTTTAAAAGTTCGTTGATAATTAATTTATCATCCACCTACATTTATTTACGAGACCGAACAATACGTCGAAGTAGTGAACGTTTTTTCCGCAAAATTCCATTTGATCGTCGTTGATGAATGATTCTGCGTCTGATTCTACGCCGCGCAATTTCCTAATGAAATAAATCTTAGATATTGCTGTACAGATTCATGATTGATGAATAATGCATACAATGGAATGCGAGGACAGACGTATGAGCCTTGTCAAGTAATTCATTGATTGAATCAGAACAGCTATTCAATTCCTTAGAACTGACAAGAACCTCGAGTAAGTTTTGTTTTTATTTCCACCAGAGTCTTCTTTTTTAACAATCAAGGTAATTACACGAATTTATTTACTTTGCAAGGTTTCATGGGAATTACAGCGCGGAATATTGGCGATTTACAACGCTATTTGTGTTACTTCGATAACATCAACTCAATTCCATCACTGACATGAACCTAAAAAAATGCTTTCATGTCTGCAATATTTATATTTTTCGTAAGCAATTGCAATAGGAATTATTTTGATTGTATATTGCTTTGAAAAAGCGAGCATGTACTCTCGCGATGAATAATTGGAGGCTCTGTAACGATTGGTAGTGAAGATCTTACGTGGGAATGAACGCGTGTTACACAGTCACGTCGTTGAATTTAATACGAACGATCTTCAGCACAAAACCAGCTGCTCAATGGGTATGAGCTTGTGTTCCTAGCCTGATCCAGAGCTTTTCCCTGGCTTCATATGCCCAGTTCAACTCATGTTCTCATTACTGAGTTCCACTCATTACACAAATATGCAGACGAATAGTTCAATATATTTTGATACTTTCTCGGCAATTCCCTACATTCAAAATCACGTTAAAAGTTATCAATCATCTTTTCTCGATGAAAATATAGAAACCGTATAATTTTTTGCGCCTAACCTCTTATATTATGACGCAATTAGTATAAGCAATGCGCTCGTTTGAATTATTTTTCTACCTTTATAAAACCAACAAGGTTAAAGGTTAATTTACACACATATAAATGAAGTTATTTAGTTATTTATAAGTACGCACTCTGAAATGAGAAAATAATAATTCGCATATTTTTTTAAGTTATGGTAAAATAAAATTGGCAATGATGATTTTCCGGAGTAATGGTAAAGATATTGTGGATAAACTACTCACAGAGAATTTCGAGGGTCTGAGAGTTTTCGAGAACAGCGGTTGGGAGTTCCGGGTTCTGGGCGCGGCAGGTGAGGATACTTCCTTCGTCCTGCGGCTGCAAGACCAGCTCCAGGGTGCTCGACGACACTTGGCCATCCAAGGAGGTCTGGACAGTGAACAGATCAAGAAGATAAATATTAACAAATTAATCTAAGAAATAATAATCTAATGCCTTTTATTACTGTCAATCGTTACATTATTTCTACAAATCCGGCGGATCGTAGAAGCATGAGTATGAGCTATCAATCCTAAATGGCTCTCAGCCGTTGTAGCTCCCCAATTCGTACCTACAATTTGGCCACCACACTCCCGGGTAACGCAGGGAAGGCCAAATGCAACATCAAAGTCAGCCACTAGGATGAACCGCCTGTCACTCACACTGCTCTTCCTAAGGGTCAACGTCGAAGATTTTCTCCCTTGCGTCTATGGTGAGAGAAAATTTGCACCGATTTCTTGCGCAAAATACACCCTGGGACGGATTACCGAAACTGATTCTGGTCCATCAATCTTGGCTGAGAAGAGTCTCGCCCAAGATGCCCATTGTTAGGCGCCCAATTCAGGCAGCGTTGATTCACTCGGTGTCCAAGCCATGGACTGGGAGACGAACGAGCCTTGCCTTCGGTGGTCGATCGACAAGATTCCATAGAAATGATGGACAATATTTTCCGCCGATCGCATCAGGTTTCAACGCTCCCGTCCTCCTCTTGATCAATCTATCATGCAGGGCACTTACGCCTTCATCACGGCGGAGTTCAGCGAGAAAATTTAGCCAGTATTTTAAAGAAAAGCTGAAAAATTAGGCCTTTCATAGTTTCTATATATTGATGATTAATAGTTCGCGTGCAGGTACAAGTTGAATGGTGCTGGGAGCAAAAGAGTCTATGGACTACGTCAGTGGCGAGAAAAATTAAATTTGTTCGACTAATTTATAAGGTCTTCGAGTTTTCTACCTCTGGGCAGTTTCACTCACAGAAAACAGAAATTATCTTCTATGAACGACACCTAAACGCAATTGATGTAAAGCGATAGATAAATGATGAGATTAGATTTTAAGGGTGTAGTGTGTTGAGTCTGCTCATTATTATCGTCTTTGTATTCCAATTCAATTGAAAATTAATCTTTAATCTCGCTTCTTCCTATTTGAGATTTTTTTTGTTTTTCTCGCCAGTGTGTTTGAAACCCGTGGAAATTCCATGACATTTTCACAGTTCCTTCATTACGGTGACATCTAATCCATCTGCAATTTTATTTTCGGCGGAGAATCGTAATCGGGTGCTTGAAAGACGATAAGTGTGATAAGAGTTGATTGAGTAGAGTCTAAATTTCATAGAAATTGTCACTTGTCAAAAAGTGATTTAAATTGAAAGTTCTCCCAGAGGTGTTGGATATAAAGGGCTACCTTAAATATTCATTAGGTTGATTAAAAAATTATTTATTTATTGATTTATTGTATTGATTATTTATTATTAATTGAATTATTTACTATTATTGACTCCAGCCACCGGTTTTTCTCAGATTTTAAGAATTAATTTTACCTAGCTAGGAATAATAGAGTTGAGCCGCTTTTTAATTATTATTCCTGCAGAATCAAAGACTCAGCAGTTGCGACATGGCATTACGATACGGGACCCGGAGTGGCTAACTGCATAGAAGTTACGACGCTAATCCATATAACTTTTACGTTTCATTGATGCGGATTCTTTAGACATTATTTTAGTCATATACTGTTGTTGTTCTTTGCTGAATTTATTACTTATATGACCTCTTGATAATATTATTAGGCTAGGTTATGTACGATCCAGCAGATACTGATCACCGGCCGGTTGAATGGTTGGATCGCGGCCTCGATCATAACATATTTTCCAGAAACTAAGAAGAGGTGATCACTGATCACCTCTTCACACACCTCTTCACCTCTGATCACAGAAGAAACTAAGTGGGTTATCAATGATGCTAGCAAATGTTTAATAGCAAAATGGTTATCCTTAGCATTATGAAATGCAATTAACCAATTATTAAGGCAACTGAAATACTATGGGCAGTCAGAGTAACGGGAATTTTTTTCGGAAATTTTGAGCGCAAGCTTAACATGATATGACAAATACTCTTTTTTACGTTACATTATTTTTAATGAATTCTCAGGAAGATCGCAGAATAAATTAGCTTGTTTGATAATTACCATAGCATCATGCATGTCGAACGCAACGTTCTTCTTAAGAAATTTATCGACATAATACGTGTCAAAAATGATCTCTTGAACGAAATTTTCGCTTTATTCGCATTTTTTAGCTGCACGAGCGGTCTGGATCGATGCTGCCTGGATCATCTTTCACGTCGTGAGGCTGTAGAGCCGAGCACTCGAGAGCAGGTAATACGCGGCTTGATCCTGCAGGTAATACGCGGCTCGATCCTGCAGGTAATACGCGGCTCGATCCTGCAACTAACACACGTCTCGTTCCCGCCTTCCATGGCTTGGTCTTGCGATCCATGGCAACGTGTGAGGCGAGTTTAATTGCGTAAACATGAGTTTTATGCTTACTATCGGCCCCGGGCCGCATTAACGCAGAATTAATTCAAAATAAACGCTCTACAACACACTTCAACGACTATTTAAAATCATAAATAGGGAAAAACGTCATTTGCGTGTAATCTATAATACTAGTATCAACATAAATAATTATTGATCCACTTCATTAAATTGAGTGAAAGTGAGATGTGGCGAACTATCTTTACGTTCTAGGAGAGAACTATGAGCTTTAATATTTCAATTTATTTGGTTAAAATACAACGAGCTTGAGAGTGAGCAATTGAATTGAATATAATTCAATATATTATAATATGAATATACATCATATACTAATTCATTAAATCTTCCCGTGCCCAGTTTGAAAAGATTGAAAAAAGCAACGAGTCTGCGTCTTGAAGACATCTTCAAGACGCAGAGCTTGAGAGTAAATTAATCAAGAAGTACACGATCTTATTATTGCAAACCGCGGATTATTATTTTCTTGATCTCGGTTAACATTGGAAAATGTCCAAATTAATATCATTTAAAATAACTATTTGGATGAAATTGCAAGAAAAGTTACTATTCTACTATTCTAAAAATAAGTCATTGTGAGCTAATACTCAATAAGTGAGCTCATACTCACTTACGTGAGTATGAGCTGTTAAATTGTATCCTTGTCGATGAATAGCTTTAAAAAAGGAAGAAAATTGAAATAATCACAAAAAGAAGGGCAGATTTGACTTGAGAGGCAATGAACTCCTCAGACTTTGTACATATATTCGAAAATGAACAATATGTCGTCCAATTTTTTCATCAGTTTGTAACTAAGTCTAAAAGTTCTCAACTAAGTTAAAAAGATAAATAAAAAAATGTAGTTCCCCTTCATTACGCGAGGTTCACAAAAAGTTAACAATAACAAATTATATCGTGTGTTACGTATTTAACTCGCAGTTAAAACAATGAGAGTATTTATGTCGCTTTCGGCGGATGGTTATTTAAAGCGAATTCGATGATGTCGATGATAAAAGCAAATTATTACATCATATTTAAAGCGAATTCGATGATGTCGCGAATTCGATGTTCGTCCGCAGGCTAAGCCGTCAGTACACCAGCGTCACTACAATGCAGCGGCTCCTAATAATTACGGCGACCAGAACTCTGAGGCTGTAAAGGAGAAGCTCTGTAAAATGCTCCCGAAGTAATGTGACGTTCCTTGAGAAATTAGGCAAATGAAGCTGCCAGCCTGCCTTCCTGCCTGTCCGAGACGAAGGCAAGAAAGTCCTACACCTCGTAATTTAGAAATGATTCAAGCTGAGCTCAGCAACTTTTCGATGCCGATCGGCGGGAATTAAAACTTTGTAGATAAGAATTAGGAGCGGCGTAGAAGGGTTCGTGAGAGGCTAAATTAAATCTAGTCAGAAGAAAAAACAAACCTCACAAAAAGACAATAACTAATGACCGTCATACTAATAAAATATATAGAACAAATTTCACCTTTTGTTTTGAAAGTCGAAAGCTAGAAATATCCAGGGAGGGCACATCTGTTTATTAATTTGGTTCAACAAGACCTAATAAAAACGGTCACACTTGAAAAAGTTGGGCGTTAGGTGCATTCTCAGGAACATATGGAAAATCCAGTCTGCCTGCGCCGGCAGCATTCACATTGACACTCGGACTGTTGGGTCCGGCTCCACGGTTATATCCAACACTTTGAAACTGAAAGTGATTGACATTTTTGATATGATTTATGATGATGTACGAATATATCTAACAAAATGTTTGAATTTTTAGAACCATTATTTCATAGCTAAATTATAAACCACCAGACGTTAAATCAACGTAGTATTATTTATGCTCTTTTATAATCAACGTTAATTAAACATTGTTTCATCACCATTTTCCTGGGGAGAATTTAATTATCATTTTTAATGCACTAATTTGACAAGATATTGCCATAAACTTTAAATTAAACTCTCTTTTCTTATGAAAATCTCCTGATTTATTTAGCGACTGATTACCTGTTGCTTCGCTGCAGGTCATTGAACTGGGACACAAATCAAGCAGACAGCCGAATTGAATACTTATATCTTCATATCTTCAATTCTATTAATTTCCCCTATACCATTTTATTTCAAATTCCATCATACACACGCTCTATATAGGCAGCATATTATTTACTCAACATTTTGAGCCGGAGTCCGCTTATTTGTCGCTCCAAGTATCCTCAGCCAGCTCGTGCAACTTTTTGAATAATAAGTACTTCCACTCGCTCATGGAATGCGGGTCGATATACCACAGACTAGTGATTTCTCGACACCTGGTGCAAAATTGTTTCCAATTAAATCCGAGTTGACGGACATCTACACATGAAAATGAGATCGATATTGGCGCTATCTCACACAAGACAGTAGTTCTGAATGTGTGAGAGCATCGACGCTCGACCGAAATAAAATGAAATTATAGTAAAATAAAAATCCGGTAGCAGAGGAAGAAGCTGAGATAAAACAGCTGGCTTGTTATGTTACGGCCAACTTTTCGTGAGGCTTCAGCTAATTTTTTCATCCTGAGATCTCAAAACGGCGTAAAAATGAATCAGTAAAAGAATCATGACTTTATTCGCAGCAAGAATGAAAGTGAATTAGAAAACATTACTTTAAGAGGGATTGGACGCAAGTTAAATTACGAGAGAGGGAAAATTGATTAGGCCAAAAGATTGAAGGATTTCACTTTCATTACAGCTCACCTCAATATTTTTGAGCCCCACGGAGCTGCATTCTGAAGAAGTGTAATAAAATGAGACTGCAAAGCCATGGTAATATTTTTTGGGGGACACTTATAAGCTAACTTTTTACTTAGTTATTCCGAACTTGACCAAATTTCCCTCCAACCTAACCCACTGCAACTCTCATCAATCTTGAGTAAATAACCATTAAGTAGAACAAATTTGTACATATGATTGGCACATAAATATAAATTAGCCACAGAAAAATCGTTCGTAGCAAAGTGCAGAGCAATCAGCTATCACTCACCGCGAAGTTTAGATCGCACAAGCCATCGGTTCAGAACAGACGACGTGTAAATGGGAAATCCATAGAGTCGTTATGGGTTATTGCATGTCATCATGTGCTCTGAACCGCATCAAATATATGATCAGATGTGCACTGATGAAAAACACACTGAAAAATTGCCAAGGTTGGACAAATGGACGACGCTGTTATCGAAGATGAGGCTGCTTAGGGTTCCTAACGATCTCGCGCCCGCCTGCCATGAGAGAAATTATGCAGTAAAGCCCTTACCGTTCGCCAGATGGCGCAGCTGCAGCTGCATTTTGTTGAAATACAAAGAACTGGGAGGTAGGAAGTTTGAACACCTCAGTTCTGCACAGTAAATGTGTGTTTAAATGGCAATTTAACGGATTACTTACGAATTCGAAGGTGGTTGTGCAAGAAAATTGAATTTCATCTTTGCCAGGAAACGCGTCAAGTTGTGACGCATTACAGCTCGTACGTATTACGACAGTCAAAATGGAAAAATCATAACTATTCAAGTCAGGCGTAAAATAACAATCAAATATATTTCAAACACAGTTTGGATATGAAAGCAATACTCGATTTCTTATGAATAATATTGCGCTAGTGTTTATAATGCGGGTCGAAATGGGACTTGCCTCTAACACTCCCTCACTCTGTAGCACTTAACAAAATAACCGCGTTGACCTACATACAGGTCCTCTTGCATCAGAAGCATAAAAAACGTTTAAACTAAAGTTTTGGGCTGTAGCTTTGCAGCTTAGACTGAAAATGCCATTTAGGAGGCGTATTTATCCCATCATGAAGAAGCCACTAAGAAGCAAGACTTAAAATAAAGCCAACACCCTGAGAGCATGAAAAAATTACTCCTACATTGCGGTCCTGTGAAGACTCCTCAGTCCACATGGTCCGTACCAATGTACTCCTATTTACCCTCTAATGAATTTGTATAGTCTTTGCAAACAAATCCAGGATCTCAGTTTTGTGATAAAACAACTAAGTTTCTTTCATATGGCCTCTATACCTCACCAATCTCTCACTTAATGATTGCTCAATCACTGGAGGTTGTTAGTACCCTTAGCTCATTAGCACAGCTAGTTATGCTCGCTAACACGATGGAAATGACCCCAAACTTACATGATGTTCTGCAAGTTCCTCCTGTAACTTCAAGGTAATAACTCCAAGCTCTGACGATAACTCCACGGAATGGAAACGAGTGATTCTGAAAGTGTTTTGCACACGTCGACGCGCGAAAAAATATTTCTACCATCATGGTTACCCGCGTGTGATGGTTTGCCAAAATGTTCATAATAACTATAGTGGTGTCCTGTTATTGGAAAAGCGAGAGAAATCACGTGGTAAAATATTAAAATAATTAAATTTTTATTAAATATAATCCAAAATATTTCCCACCTGTTAAAATCAGTTTCAATGCTGAACACGCCTCCAAAAAAATCTCTTGTTAACAAACTTTTGGTCTGAACGGACTAGTTCTTCTAAATTTCGTGAAATAACCGATTTAAAAAAAATGTCGCATACCTTTCAATGAGTTCATTGCTCACAAGTAAGTCCACAATAACTAATTTAAGGTGGAGTCAAGCCTCTAATGAAGCATTACGTGCTTTTTGTAACAAATTACACTTTAAAGCATATAGGCTTCTATAAAGTAATCAAGCCAGAATTCAATATATTTGCTCTGTGAATTTGAGAAACGTGCATATTTTCAGTAAAGCCTTTAAACTAACAGTTAACTTAGAGAAACTGAACTATGAATATATGTTCTATTTCAGTGTTAATTGAAACATCAACACATATTACGCTGATGATACGAAAGCCAAGAACTCGTTTGTGAAAGCATCAGGCAGCTCAGGCTCTCAGGCTCGGAACTTTGATATGCAAATCTCTTAGTGTTGTGGAGGGCATTTACACTCAATCATATTTTGTGGAAATACGTGCATAAATTGCGTGAACATACGTAATAACTTCAATTATAAACTTCTGTTATTCGCGTTTTCATTAAGTAGAAGTTTTTGACCTGCATTTCAAGGGCAAAAGATTGCAAGTCCCTTCTTTTTCTCCGACACTTTTGAAATTGGAAGACAAATTAGCACATCAATCTTTCACTTTGATCAACAAACAAAGACCTCGACAAATGGCTCGCTTAATCTCTGAGTTGCAGGATCAAATGAAGAGATGTAAACGAGAAAAAAAGTGAAAATCTACAATTCATCAGCCTCGCTTGTAGGCTCCTGCAGGTTATGTCTATACTCAAAAATATATAAATGAATTAATGGAAATTCGTAGTTCTGGAACATATATACAATTCATTTAGAAAAAAATGCGATATGTTTAACACGTTGATTCTTCCGTGAATGCCCTGCCCACAAGTGCGATAGCTATTAAAATTATTTCCGAATTACTCTACTTCTACTCAAAATAAACTACTTTATCCAGTGTTGAGCCTATTTCAATGCTCTTCAATGGCTGAATTTAAACTGTTTTTATAATCGTTGCGCTAACGCGTGATTATGTGGAATTACTACAAATTTATCGTTAATTTGCGTTTAGTTGTCATCGATAGCAGTGAGCGCAGAGCTCGTTAGCTATTGCTCCATTACGACCATTATACTAGCCATACAACGTACAATTTTAGGTTAAATTATGGAAACTTACATCCAATTATTGCATCAATTCATTTTGATCGCCTTTCAAGTTTATCAACCTTATTCTTCTTTAAAATTGGCTTACTCATGTAGACCAAAGTCCATTTAGGTGTGTTTGGAATCAATGGAATATTTTGAAAATACTCCACCAGTAAAAATTGCTTGCTACATGATATAATTATCACAGCTAATTTGCACTGTTAGAAAAAACGGCGAAAAAACGGTCCCACTGGCATTCTAGTGGCCGGTCGTCCCGTGAAAATAAGCTGTTTCGCCGTTTTTATCAGATGTTTTACGGATTTCTAGTGTTAAATTACAATAAAAACGGCAACTCGGTGTTTCTTTTCACGTGCCGACCGGCCACTGAAACGCCGGTAATACCGTTAACGGTAATTTTTCTAACGGTGTGGGTGTCAAACTTAAATTTGTGGTTCTGAGCATCTCATCTACAGAGAACAGGACTAGGAATTGTAGTATAAATTTTGAAAGTATTGTTTCATTACATATACCAAGATGCTGTATTGATATTTAGTTGTGAATGCGATAAAACATTTACTACACATATTCTAGAAATATATCATTTCGTGAAAGATTGAATTATTGATCTTCTCACCAATGCTGTAGATATCACAAATGTTGTAATCAATTTCTAATAATAGCAATATTATTTCAAATTAACTGTCGAAAAATAAAATTACCTGTGCTCATGGTATCAAGTCTACTAAAAGACCATATATGTCAGCATGCAAATTATTGGCGTTTACCATCCAAAAATACGCGCTTGTATTTAATACCTGTGTTATAACAAGGTCCTGAGCGAGCAAGAGGACAGAGAATCTGTTTGTCTATTTGGCGAGAAGAAACGCGCCGAGTTGCATGTCCTCTCTTTGTAAATTATTCGGCAGAATAGTTCCTGACCCGCCATGGCAAGCAAGGATTTGTTTGCTGCCGGCAAATACAAAGCGTTCAGACGTAGGCAAAACTTAGGATAGATTACGGGAGGTTGAATGTATCCATGATCACTGCAAGGGAGAGTGGCGTTCGTCCATTATTTGGAACTCTTGAGGATCATATATCTCTTATAGTGAATATAACTCAAGTTTGGAATCAGTCATTTATGAATGAATTACGTGACTCATAAGGAAATTTAAGGCCCGTACTACGACAAAGCGAAACTGACGAACTAACAAGAAGGGTTGATATTCTATCAACATCATCTCAACATAGACAAGCGTTGGTGTCGCAACATTTTTGATTGTTGACACAAAATTTTTGAAGCTAAGGAATATAATTTTCCACGATGTGCAACACGAATGGTAAATTATTGGATTACAATTTTTTACGACTCATACAGAATTATTTAATGGCAATAAAAAATTATCTTTTTAGAACCAGCCACTTCCTGTTTTTATCGAGATTATTGCACATTATTACACCAGTATTACACCCGATCACACCGATTACAATCAATCATGGACATATTTCCATGTTTCTCGACAGGTGCCTTGCATAACCTCTGTTGCTTCCAGTAGAGACCTGCAATTTAATTCTGTAATTCAGCCGGTCAGTCCAACAGCACAGACAATCCACATCGCTTGACGTGGCCAATTCCTAGAAACATTAACGTCTGATAAGCTCGGGCGGCTGACTGCTTAGTGCTGGTCTCAAGATAAGCTACTGAGTGCGACCATCAGGCTGCAGTGAACGCGTCCATTATATTAACGCGTCCATTATATTGATCAGGGAAACACATTCACTACTGCACCGTCATCGGCACCAGCTTCTCGGAACAGTAAATTGTGGCAGTGCTTCAGGCCTGATTATTTTAACAAATCGATTTCGCTACCTAATAGAAAAATAAATTCGTGAGCTGCTGCTAAACAGCTGGCTTGTGAACGTTTAAGCATGGTTGCAGTCTAATAGTTTAGTACTCGAATGAAATAATAATAATTGAATTCTGATAATGTAATATTTGTACAATTACAAGTTGTACGATTTCCAAATGTTGTCAATTTTTTTATAAAATCACAATAATTGCAGATGGGCTCAAACTAAAAAACATTAAATCTCCATTAATAATTACTTTTTAGCGCATTTTCTCATTTATGAAGAAAGGCGCTATTGTGCTCGTCATGTCCGTCTGTCTGTCTGTCTGTCTGTGGCTTCACGTTGCCGAGTATCCATGATACTCGCCAACGAGAAAATGCACTCTCTGTCACTCACTGCAGTGAGTACCGATACATTTTTTTATCATTAAATATTTTCAGCTGGGAATTAATATATCGTATTTCCTTAATGCGTCCCGCGATTATGCTCTGACGTGTCGAATTAGAAGCCCTCAGTCGGCCTCAGCCTTAGTGCCCTCAAAACAATTTAACTAAAATACAATTCAAAACAAACGGTTTTCATCTTTCAAGCTGTGAAATTATCTTTTTGTTATTATTTTTGCTATGTAAATTTATTCTTGAAGGCAGAATGCATGCATAATATGTCATTTACAAAAGGCAGTCCCTGCTCAACGAATTCTTTCACTTGTGAGAGACATGCATGCGGTGGGCTGGCGTTCTCCGGGCGTCTCAAAACTTCCCTTGACGCCACACGGCGCTGAAATCGACTCTAAATTAAAGGTGAAGTAATAAACCTCTTCATAGGCTACTCAGTGGACAATTGGTTGAGGATATTATTTTATAAATGATATTATATGTGTTGGATCTTTTGTGTAGGCCTTTGTTCTTGTTTAGCCCTGTTAGATATTATATTTTGCCGTTTTGCCTCCAAGCGTACCAATTGTGATCCACTGAAAACACTTGGTGTATATAGGTGAATTTAGACGAAACATAACATTTTGATGTATGTGACAGCTGTACAGATAACAACTATTTTTCAACGTCATCGTGGTGCTGTTGTGAATGAATACCGCGTCGTTATAAGAAGCTACATCACATGTTAAACGTCGGTAATGTTTGTCGTGTCATTGTTTGAGAAAGCGTCACATCTACGTCAATCGAGCGTTGAGAACGTCCGTAGCTCTGAAGTTTTCCTTCAAAAGCTCTGAGTTTTGATTTTACATTTCTCTCGTTCTTGTCGTGCTTTGCGTGAGGATTACTCGTATTTTAGTCTAACTCGTGGATTCATATGTTATACAACATTCATGTCATTTATTGTCCGTTAACCCGGCCGAGGTCGCAGATTAGTGTAACAACCAGACCATTTTTCGCTGTCGGACGCTCATTAAAATATCTGCCTAAATACATTGCCCTGTTTTCCGTAGCTTTACTAACCGTTATTTTTGCAATGTACAAATGACTTCTTGGCATTCCCATTACGCGGTCGTGGTTCTCCGCAATAGCATACTGATTATCACATTTTCAAACATTTCTTAAGCCTCAGCGATTAATTCGGCGAAAATGAGGTAATACTATTATATAACATTGCCTTGTGATACATGCGTACGTCAGTCACAAAGGAATCCAGACGATAGCTTGCATATGATAAATATTTTGCCATTAGGTAAACATGGAAATTTTACGTAAAAAAACAACAATCCATCAACTCTGCTCAAGAAGAGAAAGTAACTCCTGCAAGTTTCCGAGGCCATTTAATTATACTCCCAGCCTGGCATATGAAGACTGGAATTACTTGGAGCGAATTCCTGCACGGCGCGGCCACAAGCTGGAGCGTCTAATGCAGAGGAGCATTACTTGGTAAGATAAAATACGTCCTGTGTCGAGCGTCAGTCAGGCAGAATGGCAGCATCAGCGAATGCTAGGTCGTTTTTTGACTATACTCATGAATGGTTAGTTTATTAAGTAGATTGACTTCCATAATATTCAAGTTTGGTATAGGAAGAGAAAATATTCTATTGCGCATGATGCCTTCATTCATAGAAGATATGTTTGTTGTTTTTACAAGCCCATTATATGAATAAGGCGTAATAAATTTACATTGATGTGTAATAAATTAGTTTAATTCTTGAAATATTTTACTTATTCAAAACTTATTGTATGAATCAAATCGGGAATATGCTCCACATCCATTGCCTTCAAATCCTTCGATTCTGAGCCCGTTTTGCTTGAGGGATAATCCGAAATATATGCACCAAAACACAGCTCATAAACAAGCAAAAAATGCAATTATTTGGGAAATCCACAAATTATTTGACGCTTCATATGTTTACAGTTGTGAGCTAAGTTTCGAATTCAAACGGTGAGCTTGGAAACAAGTTAAAATCGTTACTTCTTTTTTTCAACTGTTTGAACTGTTTCATTGCAGATGAATAGGCTTGTGCAAGTTTAAATAGTCTGCTCTCGTAGTGACTAAATTTTCCATGGTATTCAAGCGAGAGGCAATTGGCATGAATAATTTAAGCACTTGAATATTACCTCTGGCCGCTGAATAAAATCACTAAGCCTCCTGAGAAAAAATGCAAATTTTTGGTGTCGTCCACGCATTATGTCCTGCATTGATGTTTGACAAAGCGCCGAGAGCATCCAAAGTGATTTTGACTAGAGATTTTTTACTTAACAAGCTGCTGCACACGTTTTAAAATTCGTCAGGCTATGAAATGGAGCCTAGAATACGTCCGTTCCTCATAAAAAATCAAATAATAGGTGGCAGGAAACTTTTTTAAACCGTCGTCAGGATATTCTCAAAGCTCAGGCTCAGCCCTTAGCAAAAATATAGGCAATGCATCCATGGTAAAAATAGACAATGAAATCCGTCTAAACCGCATGTGAAACATTTTACGCAGCGGCCGTTGATGTATCAGTACCGAGAACTCACTACGTAGCTGACGCTCTTGACGATGTTGCCGTCGAGGTACCAGGTTACAGAACTCACCACGTGGCTGACGCTCTTGACGATGTTACCGTCGAGGTACCAGAACACAGAACTCACCACGTGGCTGACGCTCTTGACGATGTTGCCGTCGAGGTACCAGGTACAGAACTCACCACGTGGCTGACGC
This sequence comes from Hyalella azteca, assembly GCF_000764305.2. NCBI lineage: Eukaryota > Metazoa > Arthropoda > Malacostraca > Amphipoda > Hyalellidae > Hyalella > Hyalella azteca. The sequence continues at coordinate 18,900 of NW_025940084.1, forward strand.
TCTTGACGATGTTGCCGTCGAGGTACCAGGTTAGGATGGCGGGCGGTCGGCTGCCTCGGGCCTCACAAATCACTTGGTGGCGACGGCTTGTGGACACCGCGCCACTCAGGCCGCGCACCGTTACGTTGTCCGGCCCAACTGCTCGAGACAAATTTTTCGCTGTTGGACATCGTTTATATTTAACATGTGCAAAGAATACTCTTGTGGACTTATAAATAGTCCTTTGATTTAAGGTATTTGTGATTAAATTTGGTTTATATCCATTTATGCATTTTACGTAGTTACGATGGAAGTTTATGTTTGCAGACTGACTGGTCAGTCTGTAAACATAGGTATAAACTTAGTCAGTCCAGTTTGTACATAAATATCAGTCAGTCCAGTTTGCAGTCTAGGCAGACTGAATTATAAAATTAATGAACAACAGAATCCATCAACAGGATTATTGAAATCCTTTTTAAACTCCATTACTAATCCAAAACATATCAATTAATGGCTCATGTATTAATTAATGGCGCATGGCGCATTGTACATCGTTTGTTGCAGCACTAATTTTCGATGCACTCCTTAACGTTGGAACCACGCATCCAATCTGCTGGCAGTCTAGCAAACTATTTCCTTCGCATGTACCGCGGCGTTCTGGCGCAAAATACTATGTACGTCGTACTGTATGTATACTATGTACGTATGTACTACTATGTATGTATGTACACTGTGTGTGTATGTATACTATGTATGTATGTATACTATGTATGTATGTATACTATGTATGTATACTATGTATGTATACTATGTATGTATACTATGTATGTATACTATGTATGTTTGTGTACTCTTTGTTGCCGTACGAATAACACAGAACTCGCCACGTTGCAGATGAAAATGGCAAATAGCTTATGTATTTTACTTGTCACGTGTCTGCATATGTTAGTATTAAATTTTCCTCAGCGCATGTCACACACGTTGTTTACCTAGCCTGTTTGCAAAAAAAATATTTTGGAACATTTGTATTCTTTTACGTCTGGAACCAAGCATACGCTTCTGTGAAAATTCTATGTGCTTGTAGGAAAAAGCACATCAAAAATGCAAGTGCTTGTTGGGTCAAGCCTCTCATTAGTTAATTATTTTTAGCTTTTATCTTGAGGAGATTAGGATCCCTTCTGATTTGAAACCAGAAGAAAAAATTATTTATATGGAATCTGGACAAGGATTTGCTCTATCCGTCATTGGAGTACTCTTCTAGCACTATTGCTGGAGTTTTGGGATCTATAAATGATCAAAAATATGATTTAAATTTTAGAATCTAAAATAACTAATCAATTTCTAACATCTTCCACCATTGTACGATTATGCTAGGTTACTTCATTTTTGGTAATTTCGAGTTAATTAAGGTTGGGTGTTCGTAATATATCTTAATGCGAAATTTACTGCAGATCAGTTGGTTTTAAAATACAATTCAAATATATTATCCGGCGTTTGTCGGTTACACGTACTTTAGTTGTGGATTTACAAACCACAAAAGAATAAAATGGACTGAATTATTCAGCATAGGAAATTTTGACTAATTATTGATTCTTTTTTGAAAGTATATTCGAAAGTATACGGCACCTGCATGTGATGTGTAAGTGAGGCTGGTTATATGTATGGTAAGGGGTCTGAGGGCAATCAAGTTATTTTTATGTAATGTTGCACAAAAGTTATTCAGTAATAGTTTACACATATAAAATACATTAACAAAGATCTTTCAAATGAATTATGCAAGGTATGCATAAGCTACAGGACAAAGATAATACAATATAAGTCCATGAATTCCCAATTTCTGGAGGGTGGGTATAACATGCTTACAAAACCGTGCTTCATTCATCGAATTTATAAGCTCATTTTGAATTGCTTTATTCATCAGTATCGTTCAGTTATGTGTAGCCTAAAGTGTTACCTTCTGATTAAAAATTTAGTTACAATATCAGCATCACTTTCTATTATTCTTTCTATTTCCTCTCTGTTTTGCTAAGGGACAATAATTCCGAGCAAACGATCGCGGCAGTATTTTCCCCGAATTCAGCACCTAGATCTCGCAAGGCGGCACGCAGCCGACGGAGCTTGCACCTGCAACCATATTGATTCTCGAGACGAGAAGCAAAGAGCTTCTTCGGGAGAATTCCCTCAGAGATTTGATGTTGTTTGATCACGCACACCAAACGTGATCCTGTACGAGCTCTCAGGTGCTGCCACGGCTGCGAGGAGACAAAATTCCATGCTGGAGAAATCTTTTCAATACAGAGCATTCAAAATCTCGTAGCGAATACAAAATGTTAGTGGTTGTAGTGATCCAAAAAAGCCTTATTATCAAAATTTTTCCGAGTTTATTTGATAAATATGTACGCAACTGAAGAAGCAATAAAAGAGCCCTTTTTAATTGGTCATTTTTAATTAGAAAATGTTATCTCGCTACAGAAATTCACGCTGCAGAATGACGCGGCATAAATTCACGTCCAACACAACACACTACCAAAAATACGGAATTGGCCAATAGATGAAACCTCTCAAGATCGAGTTTTATTCATCAGCTATTCATGCAATGTATTGAAATTACTCGGGTTTTGCTTTCATGGGCTGAAGAGACTACTAATTGGATGCATTGACCTACTGTACTCTATCATGAGAACGAATGCATATTTCTGTTTTCAAGTACCAAAGCCTAAGCAGAACGTTTTTTCGGATCAGCATCATGAGTATAAAAAAATTAATTTGCACCAAAGATGAAAACGAAATTCCTCGTGAAACTAGACGGCATAATATTGGCAGAGTGGACTAACGCGATTTAATCTGCGATGAATTTCAACTAAACGAGCATATTTTTATCGAAGACGAGAGCTATTAATTCGACCGATCTCCCATTGAGAGGGCAGAGGAACAACCTACGTTTGAGAGCGTGTTGTTTCGGCTGCTCTGATATTTTAAGCCTATCCCAATAATGTTGATAGACTGTAGCAAAATATTTCTCAGCTGATTGAAGTCCTGATAATTCTGAACCAAATATTTATTATTCAAAGCCGATTAACTGTCCAAAACTTCACCTCTTTCTCGAAGTTTATCTTTTCAGCCTAGTCAGAATTCTCTATCGATTTTCGTTAAGTGGCATCCAAATGTGGCTGAGATCATAGGAATGACACCAAACTTTTTAAAGCCCGCAAATCGTACTTTTTTGACCGATTAATAAGTTTTGTATAGTGAATTATTCCCACAAACAATTCTCCACGAAAATCAATCAATAAAATGAAACTCCCAGATTACTGAAATGAGTGCCAACGTCAAATAATTACGATGCCAACTCCGTACCCGCGAAGCCGTAAACTATCCCGTGACAGGCAGACCAGTTTTAATAAAACACACCACCTGCGCATTCTTCCCACTAGCCCTCGAACAAACAAGTTATTTTTTACTGAAAAAACTGTTTCATGGCAAGGGGATAAATTCCAGAGGGTCTGTTGCCGTAGTTCTGTTGCGGCCGCTGAGTGCCAGACGCAGTATTTGCACATTGCCCATCTTGTTGGGTCCTCGGACCTCAGAAACACAAGATATTTTTTATTTTTCGAGCGCCGGAAGCAAAGCTCGAATAATATTTGCATTACTCATTTTAACTTTTCGTGGAGACTCATGAATTAATTCCATCGTCAATCGTCTGGGGACTCCAAATGAAGAAAGTTATTATTCGCAAGCGCTTCGAGCTTTAACTCATTAGCGGTATAACCAATAATAATTCTTCTCAAAGCCACGTATACTAAAGTCGTTGATAAACACGTGCACACCGTAACGTCGATTTATTCATTGAAGATGAACATGTATTGATTTCAAAATAAGTGTTTTGAAAATATAACATGAAATAAATTCCAGTTGCAAAAAACATCTGTCGGAATAATTAGGGAGCACGTAATTATTTGGAGAGGTCGTAAAAGAAATAGTAAGTCTGAATTACACTATCATTTTCCTCGCAATAGAGTCGGTATTAAATCAGATTAAAAAGCCTGGCTGTTAAAATTCTTATCATTTGCTGTCTTGCAGTCGCGCTGATAACTAAAGCATCATAAACACAAAGTAAGAATAAACGTTGCTGCCAGAGATTCAATTGCAAAGATTAATCGTCGGGCGGCAAGCGCTTGACACGGCGGCACCAAGGACCTGCGATCGATGGCTCGTCGCTCGTCGCAATGATAAGGTCGCTGCACCTGCTACGTCCCATCACCACCCCACGCAATCCCCTCAATTGCTACTGCGACGTAATTAGGATGGCATTCCTTACTTTAATTTGCATTCGAAGAACTTTATTCCCCTGATAGTGTCAATTTGTGATATTTTATGTATGTTTTTAGCTGCTGACAAACGCTGTTCATGTTCAACTCCATGTTATTATAATTTTTATGCAGTTCTTTTTAAGCGCGGATTTTTACTAAATTTTGACTAAAACCAACTAAGACCATGTCAAGCATTCACTAGAAAAACGCTAGAAAGCACGAACATTTAATAATTTTATATAAGTCCGCTTCGTATTTCGTGTTTTCGAACAATTTTGCACACACATTTTCCTTTGAATATTAATGGAACATATGTCAATTATATCAAGAACATTTGGAAGTTAATTCCCTAAAAGCGCTATTTTATTGGTACAAACAGGAAAGGTTCTTTCGTATAATGTTAGTAATCATATTCTCTTTCGCAGCTAATTAAATCATGAGAGTTGTTTCAATGTGCAAGCTTCCAGGGGCAATAGATATCGAATAAAAGCGTAGATATCGAATGTATAGATTGATAAAATATTAGAATCAAATATACTGAGTGTAATCAAGGCGGGCACGAGCGGTGGCAAACGTAGCGAGCTGACAACACAAAGGAGATAGGGTTCGTCGCAACCGGTAATAATGCTCAACTGGTAGCATATTAGTCACTCAAAAGACGCCGGGTAAAATGTACGACTTGAAGTTGCAAAGCGCCCAGGATAATGTTCCGTAATTTGCTGTTTCTGCAGCGCGATAAGAAATGATAGGTACAATTTGGGTCATGCCTTCACAAGCAAATAATCCATTCAACTGGATAATCTTTAATAAAGTATCCAACCAGTTTTAACTATTATTTTCCAATATTATAAATACGAGTAAATGGAAATTAATTTATCAGATGACTCGTACACTGAACGTAATTTCTGCATCCTGAGTCCAGTTTATTACTTACTAGCTGAGCTAAACGGTTCAGCATTTACTTCTTCTCAAACGTCGGAATTTCATTCACTCTGAGAACCTGTGTCATCGCAACCATTTGTAAGCCAATTTTGTGCATGAATCTATGAATCAGAAGAGCGAAAATGTAGCGCCTTTACATAACATTTGTGACGATCGAGGAGCTTCTGCCCTACATGTATCTTTAATATTTTCTCATGTATCTTTAATATTTTCTCATGTATCTTTAATATTTTCTCATGTATCTTTAATATTTTCTCATGTATCTTTAATATTTTCTCGTGTATCTATAACATTTTCTCATGTATCTAAAATATTTCTATTTTTAATCCCGTATATATTCGGGATTTTCTGACTGAAATTTTATACAACAAATTTTACGTGTTTAAAAATTTATATTTTTAACTTAACGTTATTTTTTAAGATTGGAAATTTCAGTTAAAGAGAATTGACTTGAAGGATTTGCTTTGAAGGATATTGAATTTAAGTAAGAAAAATTAACGTGATTTTTAATTCCTTAACATATCCTCAAAAGAGTTAATAGAAAATGCAAGAAAGATTTTTTGTACCGAAACAAAATTGGGTAAAAAACCTGTCATTTCTACCTCTCGTAATAGAGGATAAAGTGATGCAAGTTATAGTAAAGAGCGCCACGAATGAGCTCAAAGCGAGGAAAAGAACTAAGATTTACTCCATAAATTTTCCTCAGTTGCAGTTTTAGGGGTAACATTAGGAGTCGGAACTTCACTAGAATTACAGGACGAAGTAAAAGTTTAATCCAGGAGACGGAGAATTTTCATTTCTGTGACAGAACCATCATGAGAATCACAGTCAAATTAGGTCTCAAGCCTCATACTTATATGGTAAGTGATGAAATTCTAGGGCTTCTCTTGCGTTAAAAATTTTATAAAAATTATACCTCACTCGAGTGCTGGGATGATTTTCTCAGAAGAAATAACTTTTCACTTTTCAGAATCCGTTGAAGGTTAAATACATTGCCACATATGAAATGCTGCTAGAAAATTAATCATCATGGAGTTCAAATGCCTTTGAAACAATTAAATTCAATTACTTGCTCGACGCAAAAAAGCACATCAAACATTCATTTGCTTGTTGGGTCAAGCCTCTCATTAGGTTTTTATATTTTGCTTTTATTTTGTGAATAAAGGTTGCATTGTTAACTAAAAAGAGAAAAAAATTCTATAAAAAATAAATTCGTACAGAGTTTTACATGGGGGCTGAAATGTCGCTTCAGAGAGTACATAGTTCAAATTATTTCGGATGATCATGCAGAATTTAAAGCCACCAGACAAGTATAGTATAGCGGTTTCAGCGTTTATCAGGCCGTAGGCCTGTCGCCGATTCTTAACATCGCTGAACATTAACAGTATTTTGTGGTCTTGAACTCGCAACGCACTGCTACAATTCTGCTTTGCTTAACCGCCCGGCCTCCTTGCCGATTCTGACCAGAAACTGGCGCACAGAGCTGGGATCGAACCCGCACCTCTCTGCTCCAATCTTGGTACTCTCCTTAACCACTATATGTCCAAATTGAACTTTCGTTGCATAAGAGCGAATGACTTGCGTCCCAAGTTGTTGTTATAGAACTCCTTCAGACATAAAATGAACTTTTCAGTGATGAAAATTAATGTTTCTAGCAGTCCTACAGGCATAGGATGCACTTCAAACGAAAAAATGTTTCAATAAATCCTACAGACGGATTAGGCACTTTAAATTGTAAAATAATGTAAGATATCTCGTGGACTTAAAATGCACTTTTTATATATAAATGTTTTTTTTATTTCTATAGTCGTAAAGTGCACTTGGTAATGACAAAATATTGTGATAAGTCCTCTAGATATTGTAAACTTTTAACGATGAAATAATGTTGAAAAATCATACAGACAGAATAAGCACTTTTAAATGTCGATTGAAGTCTTCCTAACACAGTACACACTTCTTAGCGACAAAATGATATAGAGAATCGCGTAAAAATAGTATGCACTTTTCGAAATAAGATTCTTTTCTCTGCTGCTCGATCATCATTTATTCTTCTCGATACATTTACTGTGAGAGGATCGAACCGAAGGCATTAGAGCGGCAGATTATAGGCGAAGGCTCTGCACATTACTTCGGAATTCCTCGACTTGAAACCTCCATTCTCATTCGTTTTTAGATTTGAAATCGTGTGCTCGAAATTTAAGGCATTAAAGTAGAATATTACGCTCGCTAATCATTTTCCAAGATGTTTCTATCACCAAGAATTGAGATCACCACAAAGCCATTTTCGACGGTCCTCCTAAAAGCGTGCATTAGAGCAACGAAGAGCTCGCTACATTTTGAACAGAAGCACCTCAACACGACACGGTCACTGAACAAATTACGGCAACTGCAGCGCTTCACATCACATAGCTTTGACACATCTATTTTATGCACTAAAAGCCCGGCTTTGCATGGCACCCAAATTACAGAATACCAGAGAAAATCCGAGCGCATGTTTGAAGCCAAGTCTCGACTCCTTTTATTCAAATGCTCAACCATTTGCATTAAACTAAAAACATTCCTTCCCTGTGGGCTTTTTCTTGTCCGCTGCTTGGCACGAGTTGAAAATTCGTCGCAAAGGTTGCATTGTCAACTAAAACGAAAAAAAATGCGATAAAAAATAAATTCATACCGATTTTTTCAATTCTTTTTACGTATACCAGAAAATCAGAGGACAAATAAGCAATCAGATTTTGTGAGCCAAGCAAAACCTCGAAGACATGAATGCCTTGTCTGGCTTTTAGATCGAACGACCAGGTGGGGCTGGTATAGCATCATGGTACAACGACATCATAAACGCACTGTAGCACTTTCGGCACACATAAAGTAAGTAGTTTAGAGGCGACCCATGCAGCAATGCTTTCTTAAACTACCGATGCATTGTTATGAAGGCGTCTGATCTCTTGAAGAATTACAAGGTACACCAGTTAGAGTCCTCGGGCTTTGTTTAGAGGAATCAATGCATTCACGGTGCAATGCTCTGAATTACAGAATATTCGAATTTTCATAAAAATTGAAAACTGCACTTGAACCAAACTCATAATGAATTATTGCTGATGAATAATTTGTATAAATTGCAGTTTTATCATGCAACTCTGTACGTCTTGTTGAATGGAAAGCAGAATCCAGAATGTTGAATGGCATGCAGAATCCAGTTAATAATTTTGATACGATAGAACATAAGTTAAAGATTGTCTCGGCCAAACCCACACTTAGCATGAAACTCCGCTTTTTTTTAATTGTAATAAAACTAATTGTTTTAAATAAAATGTATAAATTACGCATTAAAAAAATGCATTTCGATTATTTTTCTTAGTCTTCATTCCCATCCTTAAAGCCTTATTATTTCACCACTGAAATAACATTTTTATTACCAAGAAATCTATTTATATATACAGTATATAAGTATCATCACTATAGTATAAGTATCGTGGCTACGCGCCCGAACTGTCCACGCTCCTACCCAACAGAAGCAAACTCCAACATTTATTCAATGACAACTCCAACAAGTTGAAAGGAGCTTTGATAAAAGCAGCTTGGAAAGTCATCCACATAAAAATTAAATAACTCTCAGACAGGCTGAGATTAAGTTAAACATTAAGGACACTGAAACTCCTTCGATTTCCTTTTCTTCTTGCCTTGCAATTTTGTAAACGGCGAGTTTCATTCAACTGCAATTCAACCCTTGAGTAAATTAACTTTTAGAAACATGAATGAGTTATCCTCGTGCCTTTTTTTGGATTGCCTGAAGATCCAGAACTTCGAGAACAATTTCGGCCGAGACCATGATCAACTTCAGTGAACACTTGTTTGCTCGAGCTCTCATCGGGAATTAAGAACGCAAACTCCATTTCTTCCAGGCTCTGTAATTTCTCGCCAAGTTAGAAATGTTTAGATTCATTTTAATTTTGTCCTGCGTGCTGTAGGTCAGAACTGCATTAGGCAGAAGGACAAGTTAATCTCTTAATTATATTATTTAATTAGGAGTCATTTCACGTTGACCAAATTGCTAGATTAACTTGTCGTTCAGCCTATATATTACCTTGCCATGTATGTGCTCTTAATGAGTGCAAGGATTTGAGGTAAAACCTATTGATTCATGAAATCAGTCGCATATGCGTGATAATTTAACCTGTAAGGCAATTACCCTTGTAATAAATTTCCTTTACGGTAATGTTATTCAACCGCGAATTCGATAAAAATGGCGCCAACCGCGAATTCGATAAAAATGGCGCCAAGTTGGAATATTTTTCTTTCATGTTCGGAATAGAGCCGCTATATAGTCGAAATAATTTTTTTGTGAGGCATTTTAAACCGCTTATTGTTTGCTTAATACTCTGAAAAACTATTAAAAATGTTTATCATATCACACCATGTTATTGAAAATTTTGGCGCTGCTGGTCCATGCGTATTATTATAGTTCAATGAATTCTGGAATATTCTACCGCATTAACGTCGGTAGCTTGCCCTCATACTAACGTCATTAGCTGCTAATGCAATCTCCTCTGATGTGGCAGTGGAGGACGGCTGGGGGCTGGAAATGTCGCTTCAGAGAGTACATAGTTCAAATTAATTCGGATGATCAGAATTTAAAGCCACCAGACAAAATAAATAATGTGTAACGATCTTTATAACGTCAGTTATGGAAAGATCGAGTTCCAAAGGCCGGATCCCTTGTGAATCAAGTCACGAAAAGTACACGAATCGGCAACAGGCTATGGGCCTATTTCTTCAGTGCCGACAATTCAATTCTATTCTAATAATAGAATGTGGTCGATCGGGAACTCATTTTATTCTATGCGATGCAAAAAAGTTATGTTCAAAGATTCGTCCTAATGCTAACAATTTAGACATTAATTATTCAATAAGATGTTCGATCCGAAATAGCTTTTGAGAAGCGCTAAAGATTTTCAAACATAGAGATAACTTTTTTATAATTATCAGTGCACGCCATATCAATAAGTGCGAAAATGTAACAATGGCTTATTTTCATATAATTTCGCTGCAAGTTCAGGAGCTTTTCACTTGATAAATTGCAGCTCTACCCAGCGTATAGCCATTAATCTTCTGGTGAAGAATGTTAATGTCTCAAACCCTGAAATTTTTATACTTCATTAAAGTACATTGGAAATTTTTCAAATCCGATAGTAAAAGGCATTAATGCTTTGTTGCACTGAATCAAAGTAAGTTGATTTATAGAAACTTAAATGAAAATAATAAATTATCGATGCCTCTCAGATTGGCTGTGAATTTTCCAGGAAATTTCATTATTATCGATAAGAATGTGATTGTGAGAAGGCATTGTGGCACTGAAATGTGGCATTTGGACGGGGAATTCATCTCATGCAATTAATTGTGATCAATAGGGACAAATTACTCACCACAAACTAAATAAGGGAAACAGACCAAAATTCCCGTTTTCCGAACAGTAGAAAAATTATTTGAAGAAAAAAGTGTTAACATGGAAAATTCTTGTAATTATTGCATGAGCTAATAATGATCGGATAAAGCACCGACATACAATTTTTGACTTACGAAAGACACATAATTTTTGACTTACAAAAATTTAATAATAATTACCTTGCATTGCCATGGCAACAACTGTACTGTAGACTACGAAGTGCAGACAAAATTATCATTCGTTTCAGTACGACTCATGCCATTCCTCAAGCGAACAGAGAAGACCTATATTCTCCCTCGGAGCTCGAAACAAAGCTCTCTATTTATGGCGCTGTATTATAGGTTTTTTCTCTTCGCGGACCTGCCGGGCTTTATTTTTCAGAAGCGACACAAGAAATCGCCCTGGCGTCATTAATGATTCATGTCACCAACGTGCAGTAGCTGCCTATCGCTCGACTCAGACAGGGGCCTCCAATTATTCACCTTATTTTAGGCTACGATAATGCATCATCGGTCCATTATTCTGTTGCGGGTTAATAAGAGTGAATCTGGTAAGAAATTATGGACTGACTAGAATCTTATACGCGCAGAACTACTTTATGTGGTACGAATGCTAGTATTCATTCATTTTTGAGTATATATCTGAGATTATGTGTGCTTCTGTCCATTAGAAGTTACGTTGATGACCGTCATTTCGGCTGAGGTAAGAGTTATACGCAACTATACATACTTAAAAGTACGTCGTGATTTTGATTTACGGCACATCGTTAGCGTCCATCAATAGTAGAGTGTAATATCGAATATTATATGCGAGGAAACGGGAAATTTAGATTCCGACGAAGTCTAATTCGAATTTACATTTCAAAAAATCAACTTTTCTCTATAAAGTCTGCCTACAGATTTTTTCAAAGTCTGCTTTGATACAATTAAATGTTCTCGATTGATGCAAAAATTTTACACGTTTTTAAAAAAAATTTTTCCACTAAGCACTGTCAATATAATTCATAATTCGATTTAATATTCGAAAATTCTAATTTTTGTAATGTTTAAAAATACCAACAGCGTAAAGTGAGTGCGCAGCAAACGTGAATGCTTTCAACGTTATACCTCCATTTTGGTGATGCGTGCTCAGTCCATTTTAAACCAAATGTCTCTCGAAGTTTTGCCATTGCGTTAAAATATCCATGGTGCAGTCAAATTAAGCTCGATCAGAAGTCAATTTAAAATCCACTTTAAAAGCTTTCAAAGATGGCAGTCGTAATGAGCCCTGAACTGTATTTTTGAGAATGTGCCACTCAATCGCTCGATCCTGGAATTCTGTGCGTTAGCCGATGTCAGCCGACGCATGCGAGCGAGGGTTTTAAATTCTTTCGATTATTTCAGAGCAATCGAGGGCCATATCGTACGTGGATTGGACTCAGATTATCGGAGTCACTTTAGCTGAGCCTTAATGCGTGGAATATAAGCCAACGAACGATCAATGGTTAATATTCGAGCGTCGTATATTCTCTTACATAGCCACGGAGCTGGACCGAATCAGTTCTGTAATGGATTACACGATTGCCCCTAGGCTATAATCAGAGAGGATAATCGATCAAGTGCATAAAATCTTAAATAATCACCGAAACCTCGCATGAGAGACCTAATATCTTAGAATGTAGACCATTTTATGTTCCAGTTCAATAAGTAGTCGTAAATTTGACTATAAAGCATGACCCGTCTGACATATAAGGGATATAATAGAGTTATATATTCATGTACTGCACGTGAATTTTTTTAACAAATTTTCATAACTTGACATTTATTATGCTAAGGAGTGTGTCTTTCACATGTCACAAATTTGTAAGCATTAAATCAATAAAAAATAAAGGCTATAATTTATTGAGAACGAAATGTAGTCTACACAGTATGGTCAACTCATACGTGCTAGAGCGCCTTTCCTCGCTCGGCGATGCTTAAAGAATAAATAATATCTAGAAATCTTCTTAGAATTGAAACACTACTATTAATAATTGGCTTGTAAATACATTCTGCGGAGTATTGACATTATATATGCGTTCTAAATTTACAATCATGCGGTTCATCAAAATAAAAAAAATGCCCCATTTTATTTGTTTAGCTTCTTGATCGCGCTTACTTCAGCCCTGCCGAACAAAACGCTGATTACATTTCTAAACAGCTGTAACGCGAGCAGTGCCGGTCATAACAAAGGAACAACAACTCATGCCAAAACGTGACAAACAAACATGGAGTTCTTGATTTGTGTAGATAAGTTACCTATTTTATTGACTTGAGCTGCTGTCACTGGGGACGATGATAAAGTTTTTATAGAAACATGGATATTCACGGCTGGACACCAATGGTGATACGGTAGTTACCCACAGTTCATGCCTCGCACTAGATGCTTAATTACTTGAAGTTCAAGCCTCGCTCTGGAGTCTAGATACTGTTGTTATAAACAGTTCATGCCTCACTCCAGATACTGTAATTATTTACAGTTCAGACCTCGCTCTAGATGCTTTGTTATGTACAGTTCAGGCCTCGCTCTAGATACTGTAATTACTTACATCTCATGCCTCGCTCTATATATTGTTGTTATATACAGTTCATGCCTCGCTCTAGATACTGCAATTACTTACAGTTCATGCCTCGCTCTAGATACTGCAATTACTTACTGTTCAGGCCTCCCTCTAGATACTGTAATTACTTACAGCTCAGGCCATGCAGCTGTTTTTACAGCTCATGCGTCGCACTAGAAGCTGTTGTTACAGCTCATGCCCCGCACTAGAAGCTTTTGTTACAGCTCATGCCCCGCACTAGAAGCTGTTGTTACAGCTCATGCCCCGCACTAGATGCTGTTGTTACAGATCATGCCCTGCGCTAGATGCCGAAGTTACTCACAGCTCATGCCCAGCACTAGATGCCGAAGTTACTTACAGCTCATGCCTCACGCTAGATGCCGAAGTTACTCACAGTTCATGCCTCGCCCTAGATACTGTAACTACTTACAGCTCATGCCTCACACTAGATACAGCTGTTACTCACAGTTCATGTCGATCTCGACGGTGGACTCCAGCACAGGCGCCATGTCGTGGTTGGCACCGCGGCATGTGTAGGAGGCGCGCAGGTCTTGTCTGGTGAGAGGATGCAGCTGGACGGTGCTTAGCAGCACGGGAGACTTGCGTAATCCCAGGTCCGACCTGAGCCACGGAATGTAATCAGGTTTAATTAGGTGCAAGAAATCGGATTTTTAAATATATAAAAATGTGTTGCATAGTAAAGGAACACTTATTGCATGCGTTATGTTGATTGTCGGAATCTTATGGTTTCCAATAATCCCTTGTATATATTAGAGTATGTACATTTTTTAAACAACAAAAAATTCGTTCAATATTCGAAAAAACTGATGTATCAATAATAGTATAACTTTAAAGTTACAAGACTAAATTTATTATTTGAATGTATCAAATCGGCGCAAATTCATCGGCTAGTTTGCTGTTCTATTTTAGCCTTCTGGTCAAACTATCGATTCAAGTTTTCTGTTTGTTTTATTAAAAGATACAATGGCGTTATCAGCCAAAAAATTGTGGGGAAATTCCTAATATATTTGTTTCTTTTTTCTTATAATAGATACAATGACGTTATCGGTCCAAAAATTGTGGGGAAATTCTTAACATCTTTTTTTCTTATGAAAGATACAATGACGTTCTCGGTCCAAAAATGATGGGGAAATTCTTAATATCTTTTTTTCTTATATGATTGCTAATAAATCAAAAAAATAAATGATATTCGGTGTTAAACATCTGAACATCAGTAAACCAAGTATTTCTCTGACCCTTTGCTCTCCTTGTAGCTGTACGACTGGTCGAGCAAGTGTCCGTTCTTCCACCAAGTTATGGTTGGTGGAGGGTCACCGCCCACCACCCTGCACGTCAGAGACGGGGTGGACCCTACAGGATACGGCCCCGCCACCCCCACCAGCTCAGAGCCACTCGGGTCTTGGATGGAGATGCCCGTGATGGGCTCTGGCACAAGAGAAAAAATGCATCAAAATTGCAGCAAAACGCCATTATGTGAAATATCGAGGAAATACAAGACGGGTCTTTGATGGAGATGCCTGTGATGGGCTCTGGCACAAGAGATGCAACGCTTAGGACATTTGCAGTGAAACGTCATTTAATGAAATATCGAGAAAATACAATAAATATTTTGTAAAGCTTGATAGGGAAACAAAAATCCTCATCGCATTAGAATTATTTTAAAATTACCACCATGCATATTTGGCTGCAAAATGTAAATTTCGCCCGACGTGCACTTAGCACAATGACCGTTTTAATCAAATTTCAAATCTCACAACTACCAATTTTCACTAATAAATATGAAAAAATCAAAATACAATATCACGAATATTAATCCGAACTATTATGACTATGATGAACTCAAAGTACAAGGATGAGGCCCTACGCATGCACAAGAAGACTCATTGAATATTCTAAGGGAAATACGATAGGACACTCTTCAGGGAAGACGAACCGCGAATAAAACTTGATGAATTTGAACAGTTAATATTAATTGTTCTCGATTAATAATGCACAGAAGAAATTAATATAATATACACTTAATTGCACGAGCAAGTAGATTACTGGTAAATTATATGAACCCTTTTATTATTTACTATATAACACTGTGAATATGTAAGTTTATGATCAATCCTACTAACAGTAATAATGCACTCGAAAATAAGCGGCAAGCATAAAACCATTGTTCCTTACTGCGGCTTCAGCTCTCAATATAATTACATTGATGATATATTTTTTGAGCCTATTTGACTAACAGTCTGTCAAGCGAGGTTTATCGGCCTGTACATATCAATCACAGTATAATACCTACATACATTTTCTGCATGTGCTTGCTATCCACCCGTTCTATGCTGTACATGGGTAATATTGTCGTATTCATTTCTGTACCGTTCAATTCGGGATAAATTAATATAACTATTTATACTGTTTACACTTTACATTGTATAACTCAAGACATACATTTCCAGACGTTTTTTGGGCCCGTTCGAAAACTTAATCCGTCGACTATAGAAGCAATAGTTTGAACTATTGTATTAATGTTATCTATAAACTGACTCACCGATGACAGTGAGGTTGACCCGAGCATGCGTGGTGATGTGAAGCTTGAAGTCAACTCTGCACCTATACACGGCCTCGTCCGCTTTACTCGTGAAGTTTAGCACGAGAGCGGCCGGGTTTGTGGCCACCGAGAAGTGGGCTCTGTTGCCCAACAGCACCGCGTCCGACCATTCCTTAGGCCGCGAGTACAGGCCCTGACGAACGTCGTAACTGCAAACATAAGAGCTCTTGTAAGGATACAGGGCAGAGATATAGGGTAGAGATACAAGGCAGAGATACAGGGCGGAGATAAAGGGCAGAGATACACAGAGATACAGGGCAGAGATACAGGGGCAGAGGTACAGGGTAGAGGTACAGGGCAGAGATACAGGGCAGAGATACAGGGTGGAGATACAAGGCANCGCTGACAGTCAGTCCTAGGCACGACTCTCTTGGGGTGGAATGATCCGGAAACATATCATATATACTATGAGAGTACGTAATTAAATTAAGCAAACAGGTGAATCTAAATTCAACTGAACGATGCATTAATTATCATTTCAAAATAAGATACTGATTCTGAATGCACGTCCAATCTAACTTCCTTCGGACTAGTATTGGCAAACTAGAATTTGAAGCTGAAACAATTACCGACACCTTAACCTGCCCTGGGTTAAAAAGTTCTCGGTACCTTACATTTTCGTACAAAAATTGAGAAATTTTTAATATGACATGATTTCATATATATTGTTAATTTGTTGTTGTAATTCAATAAAGCAGATAGTTGTCCTTGCACATTGAAATCGGATTTAACAATTCGAATATAGGACACTGATCAAGCATATTTTCCTAGAAACAGTTGCGGTCGAACGAGTCATGGACGTTTGCAGTGTATTCTATTTATCAAGGCCAGAAGAATAAATATAACTTGGCAGCATTTCCTCGAGTCAACTTTAGTGACTCGGAGCGACCGAAAATATACAAGCAAAGTTCTGCGAGAAGCAGAAAATGTGCTCACAAAAGGACTTTGTTCCTAATGAGCAAAGTTCGCGGTGCTCCAGTACGCTGTCTCCGATCAACAAGTTTTGGAGACCAGAGCAAGATTTATTGTACAGGTCACTTCCAGGTCAGTGTAGCTCGGTACGTGACCGATGATGTTTTATTTAGCATCAACTGAGACCTGGGACTGGCGTGTGGTCGGTGATGTATTGTCTAGCTCGCTATACATCACGTCTTCTGTCATCAACCGTAAAACGCGGGAAGCAAATTTATTTTCACCTCAATAAGAAAATTTCATTTCAATCGTATGCTAATGAAGCCCGACGCAAACGTTAATTCTTTCAACAAAGAATATACCATAATTTCATATCCATTTAGTTTACGGTATTAGTTATAATTTCAAAATATATTTAAATTCAATTCGACTTGATTCTAAAGAAAGATTCAAAACCAGGTAAAATCTATCAACTTGGATCAAAGAATTGCCGCTAAGCGAGAAAGCAAAGTGCTGAGATTGGCGAATTTGGCGGCTATTGGCGAATTCGGAGGCTCCACAGATCGTGGCCGAATTCGCACATCGCTTTCTCGCGTAGCGGCAATTCTTTGCACAATCAAATGAACATCAACTTTGACTAGACTGAAATGCAAGCTGGTTTGGATATTGCGTACAGCAGTTGGATCGTTCGTCAAACATTGACTTGAGTGGAATGTTAGTTCTTTTGGATATTGCGCTTAGCTGTTGGATCATCAAGCATTGAGACTTGACAAGAATGAAGGAAATCGCACATCTCTTCTGAACATAATTTTTTTGTTCTCAAGATATTAGTGCAAGCCCTTCCTCCGACACTTAAATGGGAACGGATTATAAAATATTTGATGAGAGATATCATTTTGGAGTCTCCTAAGCCGGCATCTGATCGAACTCCCGAATCATGTATCTCGGTTAACATCAAATTTCTCAACCTGCTAAGTAAGATCTGAAATATTATAAGCCACAGGGCTTCAAGCAGGTATCCTTTTGAGGGACTGTAGAAGCTCGTCACTGTAGAAAAATAATTATTATTAATAAGACGGACATTAAGGCTAGTAATAAATACTGATCCTGTAATCATGAAAACAATATCCAATTTTGGATAAGCGAGCGATGGATAATAATTATATATCGATTTTATTTTCTTCATGTTTATTTGCAATCTATTATTGCACAACCCAATATAAATTTTTCAACTAGAGGGCGGAGAGCAGCGCCAGCATTAATTATTATCCTTCCCTACAACCCCCCATCCTCTCCCTCCCCCGTTCCTCACACCCCTCCTCCCCCGGGGACGTTCCCCCCCAAAATGGCCTAGCCAGCCTACATTACTGGGACGATGAACGCTGGTTAGAAATAATGGCCTTATAAACACGAGTTAAGAGGAAGCGCTTTTGCAGCAAATCCCATATGAGAATTTTACTCACTATTTAACAATTTGTGCACATTTCCTTAGTCACTGCCAAGTGTGTATATTAATCCATTACAGTTATTTTAATCTCAACAGGGACATTTCACTTTGGAAATTAAAATTCACCGCAAATTTGGAGGAAAAGTTGAGCATTATTGTGCCGCTTTCACGTTCATATCATAGCTATTAATGACGCAGAATTCTGAAGGAATTAACTAGACTGAATTTGAACACAAATCACGTCGTTTACTGCAAAATCTCCTGCGCACCGGTGGCGTTAGAAACAAATTGTCAGTTATATTTTCAANCGGTTCTCTCATCAAACGTTGCAACAGTGAAGCTATTGATCATTCACTGCCCCGGTTCTCTCATCAAACGTCGCAACAGTGAAGCTATTGATAATTCACTGTCACTGATCTCTTATCAAACGTCGCAACAGTGAAGCTATTGATCATTCACTGCCACGGTTCTCTCATCAAACGTCGCAACAGTGAAGCTATTGATCATTCACTGTCACTGATCTCTCATCAAACGCTGTGACAGTGAAGTTATTGATCATTCACTGTCACAGATCTCTCATCAAACGCTGTGACAGTGAAGCTATTGATCATTCACTGCCAATGATCTCGTTGTTGTTGTAACTGCACATCCTGGTAGTGGCGACTAGGCAGGGGAGGGGGTGATAGGTCGTTTTTTGCGGGCACTTGGTGCCACTGGTAGTTCCACGACCATTACTGGCTCGCTGGCCCGCCAGAACCATTTTTGCATTACACAACACCCTGGACAAGACAGGTACTCATTTATTAACCAGAGTTGGATGAATGGCTGAGTTGACCATGAGCTGAGCTTCCCGGAAGAACTTGTCCTCAGTGGGACTCGAACCCGGGAGCTGGGTGCGAGCGACAGAGTTTCTCACCACTACACCACCGCAGCTCACACCGCCAATGATCTCTCACCAAACGTCGCAACAGTGTAGCCAATGATCATTCACTGTCCCTGATCTCTCATCAAACGCTGCGACAGTAAAGCTATTGATCATTCACTGCCAATGATCTCTCATCAGACGCCGTTTCAGTGAAGCTTTGATCATTCACTGCAAATGATCTCTCACTGAACGCTGTGACAGTGAAGCTATTGAGTAGCCTCGTGTGTGGCAGCGCACAATGCTCAGCGTTACAAGGGCTTCATATATCGTGAAGGTTTCATTAATAATTTGGTTCCATAATTGAAGCGCCCATAGAACCATCACAGTGCCGTCCTGTGCACATATTCGTCGCCTACGCGAGGCAGCAATAGCGACGTCCCGTGATATTAATAGAATTATTATTTACACATTGCATTAAATGAATTCACTCCGATTAATCAAACATGCGACGGGTACAGAGACTCATTAAAAAAATCCTAATAAAATCTTGAATACGTTGTGTAAATTATAAATAGACTTCTAATGGCAATCGATATCAAATCTAAAGGCAGCCAAATCTTTTTCACTTGTAATCGAATGCTAATCTATTATACATGGATGGGTTGGACAAAATTAGGGAAACACCTGGCATTTTGATATCGTAAATTTTATCATGTTCTAAACAATGAAAACGTGACATATTATGATGTTTTATTGCTCATTTTTGCTGTTAATTGATCTTTTATCCTTGCACAGATATTTTGAGTAGATTTTTGTATCAATAACCTAACCTATAAATGGCAAACCTCTCTGACTTGCAACGAGGCCAAATTGTTGGTGACCGTATGGTAGGTGCTAGTTTGACGAAACTTCCCGAATGCTTGACGTTTCTAGAGGTACTGCCTCAATAGTACTGACTACTTTTGAAAGAGAAGGGAGAACGTCCTCAGCAAAGCACAGGTCTGGCCAAAGGTCGAAGTTGTCTGAGAGAGACCTTCGGTACCTATATCGAATTCTGAGGGACAACCGAAAGACCATGACTGTTAAAGTCACTGCAGACGTCAATGGACACCTACGGAACAAAGTTTCCATACAGACTGTCCACCGAGAGCTGCACAGAGCTGGATTCTATGGAAGAACTGCAATTAGATAACCTCGGATTTCATATACAAATGCTTCATAGCGATTAGAGTGGTTTAGAAACCTTCAAAATTGGTCTCTCGAGCAGTGGAAAAACGTGATTTTCTCTGACGAATCATCGTTTACCTTATTTCCAACCTCTGGCCGAGTTTACGTTTGGTGATAGCCAAGAGTCATTTAATCCCGACTGCCTCCTCCCAACCGTAAAATGTGGCGTGGCATCTGTGATGATCTGGGGCGCTATTTTCTTGAAAATCCGGTGGACCAATGATTTCTCTTCACGGAAGAATCAACAGCCGTGACTATTTAGGAATTTTGGAGGACCAAGTTCATCCAATGGTTCAAGCACTCTTTCCGGTGAGGAACGCCACGCCATCTTTCAAGATGATTATGCCCCGATACAAACAGCTAGAATTGTTAAAAAATGGCGCGAGGAACATTCTAATGAAGTTGAACATCTCATTTGGCCTCTACAATAACTAGACCTGAATATTATTGAGCATTTGTGGTCGATTTTACTGATGCAAATCACTGAAGTCGATTCCCGTCGCCATCGTCTTTAAAAGAGCTGGAGGGAGCCTCAGGGAGCTTTAACTGAAGACTGGGTAAAATTCCTTTGGAAAGAATTAACAATTTGTATGAATCAATACCTCAGAGAATTGAGGCTGTAATTGCCGCAAAAGACAATTATATTTTTGCTAAATAAATTATTAAATATTTTAAAATACTAAAATATATTTTGCGGATCTTTCAGGTGTTTCCTCTATTTTGTCTAACCCCTGTACGTTAACAACAGAATTTACCCTCAATGCATTTCATATACTTTTACGCTTGAATACATGGATATGAGATTACAAAAGATCATAACAGAGTAACAGGTCTGCCATATACATATAGTTATGAACAATTATAGAAAACACTGAAGTTTGCGACGCTTCAAAGTTAATTTATATATCAGTCTTGGAATGTAAATTTAACCCTTCCTGAAGTAAATTGAATCCTTCCTGAAGTAAATTGAATCCTTCCTGAAGTAAATTGAATCCTTCCTGAAGTGAATTGAATCCTTACTGAAGTGAATTGAATCTTTACTGAAGTGAATTGAATCCTTACTGAAGTGAATTGAATCCTTACTGAAGACAATTGAATCCTTACTGAATTAATTGCAGACGGATCACAAGACTTGTGACGTGTAGGAAGAAATATGCGTTCAAAACACATCAATATTTTCAATATTTTACACTTAAAATATTCCCGTTCATTTCGTGTTCTTTACAAAGTAATGCATTTAGCACTTTAGGCTCGGTGTGTTCGAGTTTATCAAGAATGGGTTAATTTCGATTTTACTCCCTGACAATAAAAGGCTGCCTGCGGTCAAAGATATAATGCGGAGCGAAGTTTAATGCATGTTTCACTGATTACTCCTTTGTTCATTTCAGCAAAGGAGAAACTGTTCTTGACTTGGGCAAGATTATTTAGTAACTTTAGTCTTGCCCAATTTAAAGTTAGTTCGCAGACCCTTCTGCTTCAGACTAACTGCATTGCCAGAGAAATGTGTTCCAGATCAGTGGATCGTTGCATGCCTGGAGGCCCGTATGCATGAGGCGTTGAACAGATCATCCGTTTCATCGTGTGATGAATGAATGAATGAATTTAGCACTTTAGGCTCAATGTGCTCGAGTTTGTCAAGAAAATAGGATGGGTTAATTTGATTTTTACGCTGTGACCAAGGCAGCTTACGGTCAAAGATATCATGCGGAGCGATGTTTAATGCATGTTTCCCTGATTATTGCTACTCGAAGATATACGTACTCGAAGATATTAAGGAAAATTCTTGGTTTAAAAACGATGTGTGATTTCAATATTAATTAAGAATCTTAAAAGAGATAAAAATAAGTTTATTTCGACAAACTCCATTGGAATTACTTACATATTTGACTTGAAGCGCGAGACCGATTTAGAAAAGAATTATATTTTAATTAAAATTGAATTCATTTGCAAAACGTAGGTTAAACAATTGATGGAAATAATATATTTTTCATTTCTCTTTAACTTGATTATTTATGAGAAATATTTTACATAAGCAGTATGATTTATTAAGGTCCGAATCACACAAAATGGGAATCAACCGAAATGAAGACACAGAAATACAAATTCTTTTCATTCCTTTCCCAAATTAAATAATTTACAGACTTCATCAAATATTCATACTGCGGTAGTGAAGTCAACACCGCCATAGTCGTATGTCCTAGAAGATGTTGAGGAATCCTGTTCTTCGCCTAAATTTGACCGTTCCCTTGGAGTGCATTCGCAGAAATCCGGAGAAGCGCGACAGGAAGCGCGCCAGAGACGGAACAGTTTACTGCCAGCAAATATTGCTCAACATCTCACGGCAGTACAAAGCTTGCTAGCCTGCACCATTGCTATGTGGGGGCTGTTGTACCGCAGTAAAACATTAATTTAATACAAAACTATGAGTATGATAAGAAACTGTAGAGTGAAGGGTTGTTGTGTCGCTGTAAGGTGGACAATGAATAGATAAGATTCAAAAACACCGAATATGTGATGTCAAAGCGAAGAATGCTATAATGCATCACTGGCTGATATAAAAAATAACTCGTCAATTAACGGCAGCAGTGACGCAATGGTACATCATTGAAAGATATTTGTATTTTGTACCGTTATTTTGCATATAAAAATTGCTAATACCAGGAATTTCTCTTTCATTCCTCGCTCAAGTAGTGCACTACAACGCCGCTGGCGATACGTAATTGTGAGAAGGAACAAGGGTACATCAAGAGGCCAAATGGCCACTGCGGTAACGCTTTGACGTGAACAATTCAATTTGGGTGACCGAATGCAACAGCACTGCAATACGTTAATAAATCGCCCAACTTGCAAAACAATGCTCCTACAGCGCTGAGCATTCTACGGTCAAGATCGCACCCTGCTCGTGTATCTCCAGTTGTGCATCACTAGCAGACGACTACACATCACCATGCCATGGAGCGGCTATAGGAACTGCCTCAACATTGAAGTGATGAGCCACTATAAGGTTGCGGTGTCTGGCCAAATGAAGCTCGTCCTGAGGATCTAAACTCATTATTTTAGCGCTCCAAATTACGGGAAAACGACAACGATCGAGCCATTTGAGCGGCCGTGTAGCACCTTCCTCGTATTTCAGTTAAGCAGAACACTGTCATGCACAACTCACGAGTTCAAAGAAATAAATTAGTGCAGTGGTAATAAAATAAAACTATTAAGATAATTGAATTTAAGTGTGATCTTTTTTGGAGCGATGTATCATGCATTAGATGTGGGATACCAAGTTATTTTCAAATTTATTATCGATAAAATTAAGCCATGTGTTCCGACTGTAGTTGTTAAAAATGTAAGTATTGGTAATTCAATTCTTTTATAAATAAGAAGAATTACAGAAATATTATTTGAGCTTTCTGTACACCGAAAAAAAAAACAAAATTCCAAAGCAACCATTAGTTTGCATTCATATTAATTGTTATAGTGCAATTTTTTTTGTTCTGGTACCAAGAGAACTAAATGCAGTCTTATATAATAAACGTTTACACTATACAGAACGCTACTCGTAAAACTCGGATTATAGTCCTCAAGTATGGGGAGACTTGAGCAACATTTTATATTGAAGCATGTTCTTAAAACTTGCGTCAGACAAATTCACATTTCAACACATCGCATTACCCAGAAAAAAAACAAAAGAAACTTCTGAGTTCATTGAACCATCCGCTGCCCAAGAGTTGTGTTACGTGACCAGTCAATCGAGCAAGGAGTCAGGGTGGTCTAGAGTGGCAAGCAAGTCCACTCGTCGGCGGGTTTTTCTTAATATTCTCTAGGCTAGACAAATGGACGACCAATGGGATAGCAATGTTCTATTGATCGCGTCGACCTTACGTGATATGAAAGCATGGCCACAACACTGCTGTCCCCAGGGCATTCCATTCGTGTCTGACATAGACAGAGCTGCGATGTCACTTGTATTTCTGCATGTACTGAAGTGAGGGTAAACAGATCGGTGGATGACGGGTATCTGTCAATTTATGATCGTACCGAACGTACCGATTTATTGATGGATGGCGTCTGATGACATATCTTTCAATGAAAGGGTGTTAAATAAATATGATAGTATTTGATGATGTGTGGCACAGTTTATTTGGAAAGACAGACAGAACATTGAGAGACATCATCAAAGGTGAAAAATATTTATACGTACGTCGTTGATGGACTAGAATGCGTACAGATGGACCGACATTAAGATTAGGTGATGACAAAGTGTGAAAAAATCATTTGAATGTCATTCTGTTGAAAGAATCATTTGAATAGTATTTCTGTCATTGGAAGCAGAGAAATTTGAAAGAGCAGTAGAAATTAGAGTGAAATTACGGCATACCGCAATCACGGCAGAATTTAGAACTGTGTCAGTAGGCAGAGGTGATAATCGATAATTATTGGTATTGTTTTCATTTTTTATGAGCCAATTCCGGACAGCTGCACATGACGGGCATTCTGTCATAATGCGCTTTATGCAACCGCGTATTTCAAGCCTCACTAGAGTACGATAATATCAAAGTATGCAATCATCAACTCGTAATTTAGGTAAACAAGGAACGTCGTGTTACAGTCATCCATCTTCCATCTTAATCGCTTGCCTAACCTCCGCCGAATTGGGCGTCTTATAGGGTTCGGTGCACCGAATGAATGTCTAAGCAGCCTGATTCATCGACCCTTAATGTGTTGGATGAACTTAATTTATTTGGAGCTTATTGATTGATTACTCTTGAGTTTGCAGTGGAAGATTCATGCATACGATGGAAGGTCAAGATTGGCCCAAAATTAGTTCATTGTACACTAATGATGGAATAAGGTAAGCTTCTTCAGCTGCAAACAAACATCGAGCAGCAAGATTTCAATTATTAATGACTTAAAAGCCCACTCTCCGTTGTCTCATCAACAGTTTACGAGCAAATTGAAGCGAATTACGAACTGATGACGGAATAATTCTTCTGATGCCTGACAAAACACCTAATACAAAAATCAAAGTACAATTTTTGTTATATTACAATGATGAAAATTCCACCAGTCGACATCATAGACAACATCGAGCTCGTGGGCTCTTGGTCAGGCCAAAAGAGCGCCTTTTACACAACCAAGCTAGACATTTGAGCCAACAGATCAGCAGGACTCTCGAGGTCATGAGGCTTTTTATGCGGTTTCAGCGAGTAAACTTAGGCCGAAATTCACTTTTCTAGCTGTAAACTGAAATAAATACCAAAATCCAAATGAATATTAATTAACCAAGCCGTATCAATATATTCCAACATGAGTGGCGAGAAGCTTAATGCATCACGATTGTATTCGATAATACGAGACAACATTACCATGTATCAGATCGACCAACAATTACCATGTATCAGATCGACCTCGCAGTCCGCGTGTCGTACAGAGAGCGGAAGAAGTAGCTTTTTAGTTGGCTGGCACGACTAATCCCTCGTACAAGGAAACATTTTTCCGAAATGATTGTCTGCGATAGTGTTATTTACTGACAGAATGAGCCGATATTGAAAATCATTGTCGAATCATTGTTAGATAGAATCATGTTGATTATATGTGTTGAATTAAATTGAATTAAAATTCAGAAGACTGTTCACACTTCCGTTTGAGGCTTCATAGTTTGAAAATGGCATTACTCAGCAAAATCGGATAGTTTAGTTTCTGGCACAATTCAACGAAAAGAGCCGTAAAATAGCACGCTGTCGCACGTATCTCATCACAACTCGAGAAGAGCCGTAACTCTGCAGGCTGTTGTACGTATCTCATCACAACTCGAGAAGAGCCGTAACTCTGCAGGCTGTTGTACTTATCTCATCACAACTCGAGAAGAGCCGTAACTCTGCAGGCTGTTGTACGTATCTCATCACAACTCGAGAAGAGCCGTAACTCTGCAGGCTGTTGTACTTATCTCATCACAACTCGAGAAGAGCCGTAACTCTGCAGGCTG
>NW_025940084.1:45341-142900 GCF_000764305.2 Hyalella azteca
CATCATGCGGTGCCCCGACGCCTGCACCAGCATCATCATGCGGTGCCCCGACGCCTGCACCAGCATCATCATGCGGTGCCCCGACGCCTGCACCAGCATCATCATGCGGTGCCCCGACGCCCTGTCTCTTATACACATCTAGATGTGTATAAGAGACAGTCGCTATGATTACTGCAATATGAGAACCTACGATAGTTACGCGAATACGAGTTGTAAGGATTTAGTCATTTATGCTACAAAATAGCGGTTATCCCGACATTACGGATGTAACTTTATTGCGGACCGGAACTTACTAGGGACGAGTTATTTTAGATATTAAGTGTTGCGGACTTTACGATCTTATCCTCGGCAGAAGTCTCCTTCTGATCCATATATCGTTTGTAATAAAGATTATGTGGGAACTCGTGATCTATCTCCTGCATGTGATGTGCCAAAGCTGATGTAGAGAACCCAAGCGAATTACTACACGAGTGTTACAAAACAAATCAGAGTTGATTCTTCAGAACTCGGAGTCGGGAAAACATGTCATTACTTGTGGTAGGTGCATTTTAAGGCTACTGTTTAGGACTCATGAATTTAAGTAAATAATAATATTAAATCAAATAGTTTGATTCATTTGCGACAAGCCTAGCGCTTGGGTCTTCATATGGCTGGTGGAAATCCTAACGTGACGAAGGAACTCCATCATATACATGTACATGATGATATCATATAATGACGTGTTGACTGAACCCCAAATATGACATGATGATAGCAGAACTATATCAATCAATAACAAGATGAATTTTACGTCCCTTTTAGTGTTGGTCAGATTTCGACGTTGATATGACGTTTAATTTTGGTTGTTCAACATTTCAACCTGAAATCAACCAATAATCAACGTTGTTTCAACGTCAGATGCCTGCTGGGACGTATCTCATCACAACTCGAGAAGAGCCGTAACTCTGCAGGCTGTTGTACGTATCTCATCACAACTCGAGAAGAGCCGAAGCGTCAGGCTCAGCCCCTTCCATTGATTGATGTGGCTTCTTTCACACCTCACTGAACGTCTGCATTGATTTTCCAGCAACCAGTAATCTATAGCTGTGAACTATCAATTTCTTGAACATGCTTCAGTAATTATTCATTGATTTAACGTAAGGCGCTAATGTCGTAAAATAGATTTTCTAAATTTTCTCAAAAAGAAAATTGTATTAATTTTAAAAGTTAAATACCGTCTGAAAATTGAACGAAATTCACATTTATATTATTTATTTGTACTAAGCGGGCGATATCGGCGTTACTTACACGAGATCATCTCTGAAATTTGATAAACCATATCTCCCGGATCTGATTAGCATTTTCTAATATTAATTCAATGTGTTAAGCCTTACATTTAAGACATTTAATCTCCTATTAGCATTTAATCTCCTATATAGAATCACCGACAAAATCGTCTTCCTTGCATCTTCGATTTGATTTAATACTATGAACGTGCAATTTCAATTTTTCAATCACAACTCGTTTTGCGATGCCCTGTTGTTCCATTATTATAAAAAAATCAATGTCAAAGCATGGAAACGTGATCATAGACATTACAATATGATAGGGAATTGTAAAGACGCGATTGAACAAACAAACCTTAATTCATCCTATTACAGATTTAAATGATATAATCCTCACACTCAGAGAAGTGTTGCATCGATTTCTCTTCCCAATACAATGAAATCAAAAAAGGTTGATCACTTCTGACACTCATGATAAACCTGCGATCTGACGATACTGATCTCGACCAATCTCTTTTTGAATTTCAGTTTCTAACTAAAAACTGGGAGCGATATCCGTAGGTATTTTTAGCTCTCTGGTTTAATTATTTAGATTCGATATGGTTCTTTAAACCCGTGGCCAGATAAATGGATCTATGATGCAAAATACACATCAAACATTTGGCAGCAGCTGAGAGTGACGATCAGAGCCGTCACTATAAAATTTCAAGCTCCTGATAATGACACACGTGAATTATTTTCATCGAAGAGATTAGCAATGATGGGATGGTGAGAAGAGATTACACTTATAATTGGAGCATCTGGCGTCCAGTGTTTGGCTGAAGTCCACTCCATGACATATGTTTATCACATTAATGCACGCACTTCACAGAACATGAACAATAAGACTCGGGTTCACCCGAATGACGTGTTGACTGAACCCCAAATATGACATGATGATAGCAGAACTATATCAATCAATAACAAGATGATATCGTCAAATCGTGTCGATAGAGGCCCGTGAAAAACGTGATGATAACGTTCCGTTAATCGCAAATAAGGAATAATCGCAATAATAATTCCCTTAATAATAATTAACATTATTATCGCATTCAAAAATAATATCGTTAAAAATAATAATGCAACGATATTAGCGCAAATGACGCCTTTGCCAGAGGAAATTCATCGCAAAAAATTCTTCAACATCATCGCAACGTCATTCTATCAGTAAATCAGGATCGAGTTTCAAATAATAATTGCCAAGAAGAAATGAAAATAGAATATATTTTCCCCGAGTAACATTTTTTCGTTTGGATTGTTCAGAAATGAAGGCCTATGATTCTATGTCTGCGCAGAAGATACAACAACGAGTGTTGTATGAATTAGGAACATTTTAATTCTATACGTAACGACCTCTACGGACGGTATGACACCAGGCCCACGAAAATGAACAAAGAGCGGTTAATGGATAAATGAATAGAAATGAATAAATAGATAGAGAGTTAATGATGAAAATGAATAAATAAATAGAGAGCTAATAAAAATGAATAAATAGATAGAGAGTTAATAAAAAATTAATGAATAGATAGAGAGTTAATGATGAAAACGAATAAAGCGATGAAGAGTTAATGATGAAAATGAATAAATAGATGAAAAGTTAATGATGAAAACGAATGAATAGATGAAGAGTTAATGATGAAAATGAATAAATAGATGAAGAGGTAATGATGAAAATTAATAATTAAAGAGTTAACTAATAGAGGTACCTGTATATGTATATAAATAGATGAAGAGTTAATGATGAAAATGAATGAAGATATAGAGAGTTAACTAATAGAGGTACCTGTATATTGGTGTTGGCACGAAGTCCTTGTACCAGAGCACCAGCTGGATGGCGTCCCCCGCCACGGGGGAGGAGATGTTGCACGCCAACACCGCCGCCTCCCCCGCCACCGCCGTCGCGGGGTTCACCGGACCTACGGGGTTAATGGAACAATTAATTATCAACTAATTCGAGGAGACATAAAAGTAAGGGATTTTTTGTAAATTTTTAATAAAATGTATTAAAATAATTAAAAATTAACTAATTTTTAATTAAAAATTAATTAAAAATTTTATTAAATAATTTTTTAATATAATGTCTAAATGACAAATTGGGCTTGTTATACCTGCAAAGTACTTCGTGATCAAGTCATTAGGGTGCGATAAATATTTATTTGAACATTCATATCAATGCTTGAGGCCGCAGTTTATATGCTTCACGCGTAGAATTCATTAGGATTGGTTTTCCTTGTTGCGCAACTGCATAACAGTAAGTAAACAATTAAAACTCTCGATTTACTACAAAAACAAATAAATCAAGAATTTAATCATGAAAAAATCCATTTAAAAAGTTTGGACCGTTGCAAGAAACCAATGTCATTTACAGATTCTTCTACACGAAAGAAGTTTGTTTTCTCCTAAATGTAAAGTACATCGGTTTGACAAGGAAGAGATTGTGACGGAGACTCACATGCCACCTGCAAGCTGGAGGACCAAAGAATCATATGCGGGAGGCTCATAACGCGACCAGCATCATCATGCGGTTCCCCGACGCCTGCACCAGCAACATCATGCGGTGCCCCGACGCCTGCACCAGCATCATCATGCGGTGCCCCGACGCCTGCACCAGCATCATCATGCGGTGCCCCGACGCCTGCACCAGCATCATGCGGTGCCCCGACGCCTGCACCAGCATCGTCATGCGGTGCCCCGACGCCTGTACCAGCATCATCATGCGGTGCCCTGACGCCTGCACCAGCATCATCATGCGGTGCCCCGATACTACGAGACTGGTGATAACGGAGGCTCTCATCGTCAAGGGTGAGTGTCCAGATATCAGTTAGCAAACCACCGGATTTGTCAGGACGTTGAAGTTCTTCCGTAGTTATACAATTTCCGATTTTTAGCCGTATCTAAGATATCATTTGTATGTACTTTTGTCATATACAAATTTAAATTGTAGGAGTTGTAAATAACTCTTCACTTACTTGAAAATGGATATTGCATATTTGAAAGGTCGTAAATCTAATAAAATGTCTCTCGGAAACTTTATATATGAATTTTTCAATCCCCCTCAAAACCTGATTCGCCAAATAGAGAAGAGCAATAAGAAAATCGTTAATAAAATTTACTCTCTGGTCTTCGATGAAACTTGTATTGAAGGTCAGTGCCCCGACGCCTGCACCAGCATCATCATGCGGTGCCCCGACGCCTGCACCAGCATCAGCACACGATGCCCCGATACTACGAGACTGGCGATAGCGGAGGCTCTCATCATCAAGCACGAGTCTCCAGCTATCAGTTAGCAAACCACCGGATTTGTCAGGACGTTGAAGTTTCTCCCGGAGTTATTTAAGATCCGATTTCTGGCTGTATCTAAGATACCCTTCGTTTGCACTTTTTTCATTTCCAAATTTAAATTTTAAGAGTTGTAAATAACTCTTCACCTACTTGATAATGAATATTGCATATTCGAAACGTAAATCTAATAAAATGTTTCTCGGAAACTTTAAACTTTAAATTTTCAATCCCCCTTAAAGCGTGATTCGCCTAATATAGAGAAGCAATAAAAAATCGTCAAAGAGATAAACTCTCTGGTCTTCGATGAAACTTGTATTGAAGGTCATTAATTGTGTACTTCTGACACCTTGTTTCGTCCTGTGATCCCATTCATGTCGTAATTAATATTCTGTTGAATTTCAGACTAAGGTTAATTAATTTTAACCGCTGTAGTCCGGCTGTTGGTCAAACTGGATCAGCAGGAAGCCGAGCCAAATAATTTAGTTCTGTTCTTGTACGGCCACATGAATAAATTAGGCTTCAGAAGTCAATAAAACTGCCGACCAACGTTAGTCAGCAACCAATCTATGCTGATGCTACATTGGCTACAACAATGATAGATAACATGCATTGCATTAAATATCTTTCACTGCCGTCGTTATATGCGCTTCTGAGATGCTTTGTGTCGTCATGTTTTGTTAAGAAAAGACTTAGTGTTAATTCGCGTTGAAAATTAGCAGAGTGATCGATGATGGGATAACAATTTTAATTACCTGACAGCGTCCGCGATACAAAGAATATGCAGCGAGCACGCAGAAATTTTCAGTTAAGAATTATATAAGGGCTCATAAAGTAACCGCCGCAAGTTGAAACGCCAATATGCAACAAGGTAAGATTTATTGGAATATGTAATGCACGCTCATCGTCGGATGCAGGTTCAACACGATAGACAAAAATACTGTAACATTTAGTCCAGCAGCGATTGTAAATTCACGTCCCGGGAAATGGGGTCAGGCGCCTTTCGTTTCAAAGCCTCTATGTTGACATCCGACAGGCAGTAAAGTTTTTTTTGCGGACTCGGAGAGAGAATTTTATGGTGTTGTGAACTTTTCCTATTGCTTACAAGCTCTTGCAAAATATCTTGTGGCAAGACTCGTAGCTATTAAAACTTGTAGGAATGAAATTCTTTATTTTTCTTTCTTTCTTTTACTCCAGCACTACCCAACCTAAAGGAAATTACGTGGTGCAGTGCATTTTGTAGCAAGGCACCAGCTGTGATAAAGGCACAGGATATTTTGACCGGAACGTGACTGCAGCGCTGCTAACTATTTTTGACGAGTATACCAGATTGCAAGCTCAACATACCAGATCAAAATTATCCACACTGGACACCATCACGACATAACAGATTAACAGATTCAACAAATTTAGAAATATACCAGTTGACAGCGCTGCGTGACTGGCAAGACACGTGTTACGAAACCCACTGAATTAAGGCCGGCGGCCAGTGACCGGACTGAAGATGTGAATGCTTGGTAGGAAACGGACCTTGACTGGCATATGCCTTGCACATATCCTGCAGAATATAGTGTGAACCAAGCCTAATACTTCACGTAATGTTTAGCAAAAGAAACAACTGAATTAAAAAACTTAAGGTATAAATGCTTCTTTGTTATTGATATCGGGCCAATATATTAGGTAGGTGGCAAACAAGAAAATTCTATAAATATGTAATTTAGGTATGCACACTAGACAGAGAAAATAGTAAAAGATAGTTTAAGATTTGATATAGAAAAATTAAAAAGAAACATTTGACAAGCAATTGATTCACACAGTACGGATACTGGCTTCCATTTAAATTTATAGAGCACAATTCCTTAAATAAAATCGGCAATAAATTCCAGTAATTTAGGTTGCAGCTCTAAAAACCTTGTAGTAATTTCTTGCTCTTGTATTTTGAAGTAGACCTGCTGTTTCGAACTATACTGAGTAACAAGTGCGTCGGAAAAAACTGTAAACGCAGACTGTTGGGAGGGCAGAATTCGACTTGATTCCATCAGGGACTCTGCTCGTCGCTTTATACGCACCAGACCGAAACGTTAATTGCACGAAAAAGCACGTGGCAGGGAAATTGCCTATTCACACAGTACTTCTTCCTCACTGAAGCCAAATAACTCTCAGTTTGATAAGATGAGCGAAACAATGTTGAATTATTCTTCAAAAGAAATTTGGATTCATATTTAGATTCAGAATTCAAACTAAAAATTAGCTAACATAAAAATAAGAAAACTAATTTTCAACAGGTTGTAATTGCATGCCAAGCGTCTTGCCACCACCCTAATTTTCATATCTGGAGACAGGTTGACCATCCTAAGAGAGTGAGTGGTTCCGCCATAGGATGCCTGAAGATTGCACTCTTCGCTAGGCAAGGAAGAAAGTTCAGCGTTGCATAAAGAACACGTCAACAGGCTGAACTTGCTACGATGAATATTCAGACTTGCTAGTAGATTCAGGGCTACTGGCGCATGCTGCCTAGGTTCAGAATTTCATGCATCCAGTTATAACTTCAATATTCTGAATTTCAATCCAGAACTCAACTGTCTTGTCTCCTATTCAGAATTTGGGTGAAACTTCTAGTTTCTCGCTGTAGGTTCCACGCATCGGCTCCACAATTGCGGCTCTCATTAATTAATGGGTAAGAGTGCATGAAACAGCTATCAGGGTGAGAATGACAGCGAAAAAAATTTTTGGCCGAATTGAGAAATAATTTTATTCTAAGTTGATCATAAATTTTATTACTCTAATAGCTAAACAATTAAAGCCTCCATTACTTGCTAAACACTAGCAGCGGTTAAATGTAGTTCGCAACTTCTAATAGCGTATACGGGCCTCAGAGGCATTTTTTTTCAATTTAGTGGACGTTTCGTGTTGTTCTCCGTCAGTTGTCGTGCACTTCAAAGTTCGCTTCCATCCGCCAACATTTCCAAGGTAAGAAGTCATTAGTTTTTAGTTTGGCGATCAAGGCGGCCTCTGATCGGAAGTCTCCAGCACCACATTCAAATTTTCGTGGAAATTTTATTTAAGCTTACGTTGCTTCACTGGTTTGTGGTCAATTTCGGAGAAAATTACTCGCTCTTTATTTTTATACTTTTTTCCTGATAATAAATGATGTGTGTCAGTTGATAAGAAAATTTTCAATTTCTTAACATCTTTAACGTGCTGTTAGTCAAGTTGTGTGGGCGGAAGTTCGTGAATTTCATAAGTGATGTTCCCAAACCGAAATCCTATTTCTTTTCATCAAGATTACAATGCATGAGTAAATTGCCATGCGCTGCAGTAACCAGTTTGATAGATTAGGGAACTTTCGCTTTCCACTTTCATTCTAGATTCACCCGTCTGTTTACAAAACGATTTCTGCAAGAAAACGCCCTCGATTGTTTCATATCGGTAATTGAGAAGTAATTAGATGTCATTGTGTAACATTTATGGCACCATCCATGTCATGGATAATCTTTTTTTTTATCGTAGATCATTAAATCATTCCCCCTGTCTAATAAATAAGAAGAGAAAAATGTACGTGACGACGGTGAACAGATAAAAAATAGTCCCTCGTTACCCCTACAGCGTAGTACAAAAAAAAATGAATTTTTATGTATCACTAACTAGCTCATCGCTCCCTAGCGACACAGGCTTTCCCATAAAATGACGAGATGACATCTGAGGCGCATTCTCTTCCTACACCTGTCTTAAAATAGGCGGTTTCTTAGCTATCTTGCTGCATACTTTCCATATATTTAATAACAATAAACGATGAACAATCATTACAAAGCAGAGCAAGATGAGGTTAATTATAATGTCCGGTGAACTAATATTATTTATGAGCAGGATGAAAAATATATTTCACCAAACGCAAGATCGCGCGCGATCCGTTAGCGCAGTAACATTCTAATCACACCTTCTTAATGTCAGTAAGAATTTGAATAGATAAAGCATGAGCAGGACATCGGCAATAGAATACGAGACAAGACCAAGTTAAAATTTTATCCTACTGACAAACACGATCATAGGCAGATGCGAGCTACCTTTTTTCATGACCATGTTGATTTTGGCTCCGGTTTAATTTACCATTGAATTTCAACCTGCCAGGAAGATTTGCGGCTCATTGCCCCAGCAATTTTGTGTGAGAGTAATTACAAGCGATCCATCCAAATGTGTGCGAACAACGTTGCGTTTGCAGCAACTCTGTCAGCCAAGCCGAATTGTTCTGTGATACCAACGCTCGAATCATTCAGAAACTCTGACCGTTAAATGCGTCACTGGCCAATATTTATTTGCGCCCGCGCTAATTTCCTCTATTCGCAGGGACTGGAATGGCCACTAATTCAATGCCCTGGGATTTGATTCAGCAAATTTGGGCCGGAATTTTACTAATTGTTTTCAAAGTCAGCGGAATATCAATTAGCTTGAATGTTGCAGCGTAACTGAATTTGTGTAATTTTTATCTTCTGAACGAGTATATATCCAATCTTTTCAGATCAAGTTCGACAAGAGATTTATCATCATTTATGCCTTCATCATTTTCTACTAGGCGGCAAAATCGAATCTCAATCGATAATAAAGCAGCGAGTATAAAAGCAACCCAATTTGCTCTATGAAACTTTACGAGAACTTCGGATAAGCACATTTGATTTGTTTCCGATTTTTTTCGTCGCTTTTATAGATCATAAACCAATTATAAAACTAGAACGAGAATTCGAGCGTTACCGAATATTTGAAAGCGTTACTCAGGCCAATTTCTCTTCTCCGTACCAGTGCGAGAACTATAAACAGGTTCTGTTTTAGCCAGTACACTGTAAGAAAAATTGCCGTTAACGGTATTGCCGGCGTTTCAGTGGCCGTTCGGCACGTGAAAAGAAACACCGTGTCGCCATTTTTATTTTAATTTAACACTAGTAATCCGTAAGACATCTGATAAAAACGGCGAAACAGTTTATTTTCACGGGGCGACCGACCACTAGAACGCCAGTGGGACCGTTTTTTCACCGTTTTTTCTAACAGTGTAAGTCGACATTAATCTGCTCTTGGATAAACTTCGACCTTTGAAACGGTCGCCTTTAGCAAAAAAAAAAAAAGACAAAATTCACGCACGGCGCAGCTGAGTCTTCCTACGTACGCGCGCAACGCCCGACACATTGAATTGACTTCTGAGTATGACAAGTTAGTGAATTTTTGTGGTATTTTCTTTGCTTTTAAATTCCTGGTTAACTTGCGATTCAAGCAAACAAGTGATTTTAATACTTATATCCAATCAAAATAAGTTGCCATGCGGTTTACATCAGGTTTTCTACTGTATTCTAATAAATCCTATTTTTTTATTGATCAAGCCATCCTTTGTATTGTGCTAATTTGGAAAATAACTTTCCCTACAACATTTGGAATCGAGGTAATAATAATTCTATCAATTATTCAGTGGCCAGTTATATTAGCGATCGCGTGATCAGAATTGCAGTGTCTTCATCAGTAGTGTAGAGCCCCTTTAATATGGCCCACGGTTCTGACGACGTCGTGTAGCGGGAGGCAGATTTGGGGAAGGAATCGTTGAAGTGAACTAGGCCCCGTCAACTCGGTAATGGGCTGCCTCACTAGTGATGGCCTCACTAGTGATGGCCTCGTTAGTGATGGCTTCACTAGTGATGGCCTCACTAGTGATGGCCTCACTAGTGATGGCCTCACTAGTGATGGCGGCTTCAGCAATTAATGAGAATCTTAGAATTCTCAAACTGGAACGAGCTCGACGAGTATATTGGATGAAGAGTGCCTCAGTCGAGGTTAAAACTTCAATTCAAAATTATAACCTCAACTTAAAATATACATATAACTTGGCTTTAACTTAACAAAGAGGTCGATTAAAACAGAACTTCAATACATATCAACTATACACTTCTATTAAAATTCTACAAATACCCCCGTGTTGGAAGCAAATGCTGGATGATTTGCCCCCTACACTCGTGACAGAGACCAGCGTCAGGTTCCTCTGATCGTAACCCGAAACACCGCAACGGACAAGCGCTGCTGCCTATAATTGCATTTCCCCCATTGAATGGTTATTAATACAAATTACATGCCATGCTTCACGAAATGCATTCATTGATCCTGCCTCTCCAGCAGGCAGCTTGTGATTGTCCAATAATGCTTCTGAATTAATGAGCGAGATCAGCTCACACTTCTGAATTGCAAGTGGAACTGGTAACCCTCAAACAGGCTGTTTTATGGACGAAATTGCTGCCATATGAAATGCTGTTATTGGTCGCAAAATTTTCTGCACATTTATTTTTATAATATAATAATAGACATCTTATTCTAAATTATTCGTATAATAATTGTACTGACCAGCCGTCCTCTTTCAGGGCATCAAAATAAGTTGCCATGCGGTTTACATCAGGTTTTCTACTGTATTCTAATAAATCCTATTTTTTTATTGATCAAGCCACTGGTAACTCTCAAAAAGGCTGTTTTATGGATGAAACTGCTGCCAAATGAAATGCTGCTATATAGTTGTCGCAAAATTTTCTGCACATTTATTTTATAATATAATAATAGACATCTTATATAGTCTAAATTATTCGCATAATAATTGTACTGACCAGCCGTCCTCTTTCAGGGCATCAAAATAAGTGCGTCAAAAATAATAAGTTGCGTCTCCGAAAATAAGTTATTGTTGCTGACGTTCATCTATGCGATGAATATTAGTCATCGGGAAATGTATCCTGCTGAAACATAAACGTACGTTAGCCCCTACCAGTAATTTAATGTCGTTCAATTTCGGTTTTCATAGCATATTTTGAATTGTTCCTTCCGAGGAAATGGACATCCAAGACAGTGAGCCTAGGTGCCGCTGAGTACTCGTCACCAGACTGAACTTAAGATTATTAGAGTGCGCCCTGAGGAGCTCGCTCGTCTTAATGCTATCATCCACCAGATCGATTAATGGCCTGATGTCCCTTCCGCACAAATTGCAGTCAAATTCTGTAGCTTTGCACAGATTTTATTTGAACCTCGTGTCGTTGATGTGCACACGTCTACTGCTATTAGAGCTCACTCCGCTGGATAGATATGCGTTTTTTAATATCTACAAATAAGATGAAATTTTGCATCGTCTGGATAAGTAGGAACCAGAATCGACATTTTAGGGCTTATGAAAATTAAACTACGATTTAAATCATGTAAATGTATTATAATGTATGTATATACAATTTTAAATGAAATACTTTTAAAACAGTGCAACATATATGGCAATGTTCATTGTCAGAGCATAACCAAATTTTTACAGCTACTACATTAGGGTAGCACCGGTAAGCCACAGTACTGTGTTCTATAAAGCTAACATTCTTCCAGCACAATCAATACGGGTAGTTACGTTAATATATTGCATGGCGTCAATATCATGATCAATTGTTAACATCAACATGGACCAAGCAATCCAAGTCTTTGTATGTTTTTGCTGCATAAAATCATCTAGCATTTGTGGCTTCATATTGAACTATGAACATGCAGCGCCATAATTTTAATGATGAACATAATTTTAAAGTAGCCATGAACATAATTTTAAAGGATTCTCCGAAGGATCCGAGCAAATTTTTTTATCAGTCCGAAACTTTGCGAAACTTTGACCTTTTAATGCGTCATTCAAATACAGTATATTGCCTGATTTGTAGTTCATAAATAAAATTGATGAATAGAGATGAATAAAAGTTTCGAATTTTATATAATGCTTTTCGCATACATTATTTTCAATTCAATGATTCCGTCCATCAGAAATTTTCTCCTATAATAAAAAATAATTTGATTCTTTCACAATTGAACATTTTTCCTGCGTGTATCTTGTAACCCCAACTTATTCGCGCTCACATCATTTGAGGAAGTAGCTACAGCAGCCCTTGATCCTGGTGACAGCGACAGCAGCGAAGTTGAGTTGCTTGGCAAATACGAGTAGATCAGAAATGAATGACGAACTTTTCAACCACAGGAAAGAGGAAGAAATGATATGCGCTCTTCTTCCTATTAAAAAATGTAAGTCCGACATGGGTTTAAATAATCTCAGCGAATTAAAAGCTTAAATCACTTGCAGCGTTCCAATTACAGAGGCAACTGCTATTTTCTTGATGGTCCATTTAGCGACCAAAAAATGTCCATCTAAAATATTCTCTAGCAATTCGTGCCAACTGAGATACAAAGAATCCTGCTGAAATTACAGAAAAAATCGAACTTGAAAATAATTGAGCAATTACTTTCACAAAGAAAGCAGCTAAACATTTTTAAATACTTCAGGCGAACGAACAACTGCGGATGGTAATTTCTGTCTCTATCAAAAGTAGGAATTAAAACATTTTTCACCGCAAGAGGATGAGCTTCATCTAAATGATTGTAATTGCGCGATAAATAAGAATACGCTTCTGATGAAATGAAATTATTCCATCGAGGCAACAGATGAATACTTAAGAGTAAAGAACGAGCTCATTAAACAACCTCAACTAAATCAGTTAAGCTTAAGTCTTGGGGCGCCTAAACAGAAATGCAAAATCTGAGACCCAGCGGCAGCATTTGAGTCTCTTAGTGTTTAATATTAAATGGAGGTATTAAATAATGTTCATCAGGATGATATAACAATTTCGACGATTCTGAAACATTTTAATTGTAATAAGAGTTAAATTATTCAGTATTCATATCATCTTGCTCCAATAAAATATTTGCAGGAATATTATTTCATTAAAAGCTCCCACGCTATCAGTATACTTTTCTTATGCTTTGCAACTACCGCTAGCCTACCAGATCTATGTCAAAGTTATCAAAAACGTTCATGAAAATATTTATATTTTTAGTTCAGAGGTTGAAAGCTATAAATTAGGGTCCGAACCTCACATGATTGCCGTACATGGTTCGCCTACGATATAATAACACTGCTAAAGCTTCTCAAATTCCCAACCGATCAAGACGGCAAGATTTATGGCCTGCAAGACGTGGCGCTTGCTCAACTCCGGCATTTCTTTACTCAGTCGCGACCAAGAGGTACATGGAGCCTGGCAGTCATTATGGTATCCTTGCACGCGACTGCTCTGACAAACGGCTCCTACCGAGACAAAAGAGGTAACCCAACGACTCTTTCTGTCACTCACAGATTCCTGTTTTTCTACGCTCCAAAGAATCTTTCTTGCGCGAAAGTTTCAAGCGGATTTTCCACAGGAGTTTGTCAGAATTCAGCGAGCGGCGGATACACAACTAGAGATCCTGAGTGGTCGTTGGCACCCAAATTTGCCTCGCGGAGAAGATCAAAGTCTTGAATTTCTTGACGTGACGCCTAGGGCGACTTCTCTTCGTGATCACTTGATGGAGGCATAGGATTCTTTTGACCAAACTGATTCATGTCACGCTGTTTGACAAACAATCCTTGTTTTTTTAGTCATGTCATCTGTAAACTGTAAGTTTCCTTGGAATAATCAGACGATAAGCATATTTTCTGTGAAGAATTGAGATTTCTTCACAAAATTAAACGAAATAAAGTCGTATGAACATAATTAAAATCTATTGAGAATTATTCAAATGGATGCGATTAAACGTTTTTCTCTGGGCCGTTCACCAAAGTTTAATTGCGACAGGCATCCTAAAATTTATATATAGGAGAAGACAGCGAGGGATTCGTTGTAACGAAGTATGTGAGAGGATGGTCAAAAAAACTGGACCAGATGATAAAAAAATCCTCTAAGGCGTTTCTCAGTAGGTTTCCCGATACTGGAAGAAAAAAATTGACGACTTTCTAATTTGAACGGATACTATCTATGTAATAAC
This sequence comes from Hyalella azteca, assembly GCF_000764305.2. Taxonomy (NCBI): domain Eukaryota; kingdom Metazoa; phylum Arthropoda; class Malacostraca; order Amphipoda; family Hyalellidae; genus Hyalella; species Hyalella azteca. Next base: position 59,750 of record NW_025940084.1, read on the forward strand.
CTCCTAAAAATTATGAATAAATGATGACGCAATAATAAATCTAAGATTTTGGTGCGTCTTTTGCTTACGCAGGTTAGAGCAAGGTGCTTAATTAACTGGAAACTTAGGAGAAATCAGTAAGAGCTAGGAAGGTGCTCTAGACGGGGAATTAAAATAGAATAGTCGGAGATTTGACATTTGGAAATTAGAATAATGACTATGAGAAACATTGGTCTTAACTATGACTCCACGGCAATTTCTAGAGACCGCGCTACAATGAATATGAAGTTGAATTGTTTGATTATTCATATATAAATTGATCTAGCAGATTGTCATGAGTACCGTAGAATAAATTAATACAGAACGGAGATAATTAAATGAAAATATAGAAACATTCACACAAACAAAGAGCTGCGGAAAAGCAAACAGGAAGATGTTTAGAACTTTAGAGGCTCCTGCTACTATGTCGGCTAAGTCGGTGAATACTTTGTACAGAAGTGAATAATTGAGATTTAATGTACTGATTGAGCGAAAGCACGTTGTCGGAAGGAAGTTTGACGCACAAGATTGGCTTAATGAATCGAATGGATGCTGATTAATGAATGACTAAACCCTAGCTGAAACTGCTACCTCCCTCAACTGCGGTATTGAAAACAACATTAGTGAAGGATGAAACGGACCAGCAGAAAGTAATATAGAACAAAAATTAACAATGGTGGAAAAATTTTCCCACAATATTTACCAAACAAAATAATTTCGGGATTAATCACTTCAACTCCCAACTCTAGTGCGGGGCGTCGTTGAAATTCGCCTCCAATCACCTTTTCAACACGAATAGAGTTTTTATGGAGGTAATACACATTATTCCAACGAGCCGTTAAATAATTATAAAGCCATGTAATCCACAGTCAAGTGGAAGCAAACACTGGTGTAATTTTCCTTCCATCTTCTCACGACCGTCGCAAGTTTTCCACTCTGGCTTTGAAGTTATGGAGTGTTGCCGAGAACGGCAGAGGCTCCAGCGGTTACATCGAGCTCCATTTCCGGTCATACGAGGACAACCGTTTTCTGAACTTTTACGTTTTCTCATTGAAACTTGCGGCCGCCATATGACCTGTCAACCCCCGCTCCACCTTCCTATATTGCGCCTTTGTGGACGTCGAGGAAAATATTCCAACTGCGATGTCAACTTAGGCAAATAAAATGCTTCAAAGAGTTCGATAGCCTTCGGATTGAAGATATCATTAGCTTTGATCGGTTTTCACTGCATCATTAACATATTTTATGTAAATAATATCAAAAAGTATTTAAGAGGACATGTTGTGTGAGAACACAAATCATCGGTGGCATTTCATCATGACCCAAATACAAATTTTTCTGTGAAGGTAATTGGGTACGCTATCATTTCATTATTGTCTCATCTTTACTTATCTTTCTTTTTCCTCTAGCTCTCAAAAGATAAGGTTTAAAACAAATTTACAAGCAGGTGGCCCAGCAGTTACAGTTCAGAGTACCAAGATTGGAGCAGAGAGGCGCGGGATCGATCCCAGCTCTGTGCGCCAGTTTCTGGTCAGAATCGGCGAGGAGGCCGGGCGGTTAAGCACAGCAGAATTGTAGCAGTGAGTTGCGAGTTCGAGACCGCAAAATGCTGTGAATGTTCTGCGATGTTAAGAATCGGCGACAGGCCTACGGCCTTATTAAAGGAAATGATGGAAATAAATTATTCATAAACGATAAAATCAAAATTCAAGCACAAAAATATAGAGCGGGTCTTCGCGTAACCGTGTTTCGGACTATAATTTCTAACTCGAACTTTGGGGCCTTTTTGATAATACATAGAACAAATTAAAGACACATATTGATCTAAGGCCATAAAAAAGCAAGATGCGACCCAAAACATAACACAGAAGAATAATAATAAAACAATCCCCACTTATATGTAACATTGTCGCAAAATGCGAAGATAATAAATATTGGCACAAACTTCCGAGGTGATTTATGAAGCTGTCTCAAAGTATAGGGTGCGAATGAACGAGATTATGTCAGAGGTGACTTAACTAAACAGCCAAACGAGAACTTATAAACATGTATTCTAACAATTAACAAAACCATATGTTGCATCACTTTCCTTTACACAGTAATTTATTAAAGTCGGTCATGAAATGAATTTGGACTTTGGATAGGAAACAAATCGCATTGGCACATTGATTGACCATTGATTCACATTCACCCATGCGGACCGGAAAAATATTTTTATCAAATTTACAAATTCAGAGATGGTTTTAAACATTGGAAGAATTATTGTCATCTACTGTATCCCTTGAGAATAAAATTGTATCGCTGTAGTTTGGCCAACAGCTGTTAATTGGCCATGGGTTTTCAAACATAAAAGTATCATTACGAGATTACACAGCCTTATTCTGGCCTTATCACAAGAAAACAATGCCACCTTGATGCTGGAACAAAATATCACAAGAAAGTTCCAACCTGCATCAAGGTGGAAAATGATTTTGGATAAGAATTCGCGGTAATCTTTGCATGTATACAGGAAGATATTTCGAGGTGGTCTATTCGCTCTTACTTAAGCCTAAAATACAGTAATGTTCCCTCAGCACTGGGGGAATCTTGGGTTTGCGACGCAAAATTATTTCATGAACCGGATTGCATGCCGCGGCGTCCTCCTTCTCTTTAATTAATGGACGGGCCGATAAACTTAAGGCATCCAGTGTCAGAAACCTCCTCGGTCCCACGAAAATGGTAGGCTTTTTTGAGAACTTGGTGCACGCGGCTTAAAATACGAAGCTGCACGACCGGCGCATGGCAGCTCCGTGTCGTAATTGACTTTACTGCAGTAATTGGGACAATTGGTGCGGACGGTTCAAGGCCGGCAGCAAGCGTTTTCCATCTTTATTGGGCTCCATGGTCTCCATCAAATCGTTTCCCTCTTCCAATCAGTCAGGAAAGAAATATTGGTATAGTCGACATCCATTGAAATGGAAATGGAAAGGAAAATTTTGTCGAATTGAACGTTCACATGAAAATTATTCGCTATAAATGTTCTTTATAAGCATACTGAACGAAAACTAATCAATTTCTATCAAGTTTTAGCGATCCAATGCTGTACATAAAAGTTCAATCTTTCAACGTTCGTTCATACAAAAAGCACACCGTCAGCATATCGATTAAATATGTATTTTATGTGTGCTTCTGCTTTACATTTATTAAGTATGAGGAATATCAAGTAAAGTTAAGTCAAATGAAGTTCATAAACAAGTCTATAAGCACGATTGTGCATCGTGAAATAACGTCTATTTACTGCCACCGCTCGCACCATAACAATTTTGAATGAGCTTAGTAGTCGCGATCGTTGCTTACTCTTTACTTAGGTTGATACTTTATTGAAATTACGGTGAAAAGTGTGTTGCGGTTAAATATATTATGTTCGTGAATTGAAAAGAGGTCTGCTCGCTAATTTTTTTGGGAACGCATAAATTAAATGAATTTTCTCTGAGAGACTGAGGAAATATCATGAAAAATACAAACTGATCTGCGGTTTCCATATTATTCCATTTTTTTGCGGCATGGAAGGCAACATATGAATAAAATTTCGAATTGTTGATGCCTTTAGGAGCAAGAAAAGTTTAAATGTAGCCATGAGACTCATAAGATTGATTCAAATTATGTATTTTAAGAAATTTTGATCCCCATAGTGATCTGTTGTAATGACTGGTCACTAAGAATTTCATCTCCTAATCGTTTCAATGTTCACGGGACATCAGATTTCTCACCTTCCTGACTGTTCAAAGAGGTTGGGCTGATAACAACACCCAATACCGTCCAACTGTTCAGTCCTGGCATTTCATCTGTGCTAGAATTTTTTGACTTAGTTATTCGGTGATAATATTTTTCTTGTTATACGAGAATGAAAATTTTCCAATTAGGGAAAATTAGGACGGAATCATTGATTTATTGAAAGGCTCTATCTGCAATCGCATGCGGTATTTGCACGGCACAATTTCTTGCACCAGCGATAGCGGCTCTCAGTGAATCAGCCTCAGTCACTTAGCTCATCTTCAGCCGCCATCAATCAAGCGGATTGCCCGCTCAAATTGAGCGCCTAAAGTGACATTTTGTGGCCTCCGATTGCCATCGGCACTTAACCAAGAGCCTGTATAAATAATATTTATAGAGATGAACGTATTCCCTAGGATGAAATATTTCGTGAGCACCACGAAGGATTCACAAGGTGAATGCTGCATTACCATTCATTCTCCAAAATTCAAATTTTGCGGAATGCTATTTTAAAGTTTTGTTTGACTGTATATTATTGGTGAAAAGCATACCAATCCGAAATTTTCCAAATAAGTGTATATTTAATTTTTTTAATAGTGAATTTTAGTACTTAACATCAAGTAAACGCGGAAACAAATTTAAGCAATACTCGTATTTTAGGCTCGATTGCCTAACTGTTGCTACAGTTGCTGTAGGAAATATTATTGTCCTGAATTGCGGTGTAAATTTTACGAAATTAAATAAGCATGTAATTGAATGGCTACCCGCACCTGATATTCTCATGCCCTTTAAAACGTATGCACTTTAAAATTTATGAATTTGATTATTGTATATATTATTTCAAAATTGATACGAGGATGTGTGATTTTGAATTCCTTACACTCCAGCAACGACTTAAAATACTCCACACTGCCATGACAAACAGAGTGCATGTCTATGCCAATGTAATTAAATTTAATATAAGTTGTATTCGTTTCTCGGTCAAGCCAATTCATTCAAAGCAGCAATCAATATTCTAGTGTGATTCCTGATCACCGTCACCTGGCGCCTTGCGACCAGCGTAAGCCCAACATGTCTTTAATTAAGTTCTTTACAAGCACAAATTGACATGCAGATGAGATTTTCCGCGTCATTTGAACTCCCTTTGCCTAATTTTACGCCAGACGCTGACATAGGCAACTATAGGAACAGGAATTCTGGTCCAGCCAGGGCAGCTGAATTGTCAGGAATTTTTTATTCATTTGTCTTGTATTCATAGTTTATGCGCAATTTTTGTCAGGGCCTTCAATACTTGAAAATAAATTTACTTTTCTGGTCAGTGATATGAAATGTTTTTAGCGTGATTTTCGATTGCCTGATTTTCTGTGTAATCCACTTATGGTTTACATTCATTAGTTAGGCATTACAATTGACAAGTGAAAATAAGAAAATTAATCCTGAAGGTTCAGACTCAATCAAACCGGCCTCCAATATAAATGAAATTTAATCTTAATAAAATATAGAAAATATACCTTGCAGCTGGTGAGAAAAATTCCCTGGATGTAGAACTTCTCGCAGGTATAAAACTCACAGTCATCGTATGCTCCCTGAGATAGAGTGATGTGAGAAAAAAACATAATAACGACATAGATTTGGTTGTCTAAGATAATTTTCAAATTTAATGAGTGATAAATTGATTTCACAAATATTGAGTCCTTCCTGCCATGGCTAGTAAAATAAAAATAAAATACGAGTAAAGCAAAGGTTCCGCCGTGCATCTGATCGAGTCGGGCGGCACTAGGCGAAGGTAGGACTAAATTGAAGTCCATCTTCATGCTAATGGCAGCAATCAAAGCTTTTCCGAGGAGAACCACTCGAATCTTGCGCCTATAAGGATCCGTCTGGGGTACTGATGGATCTGGTGGAAATTTCTATAAAATTAGCCTAATTGGAAGATGCACTCAAAGTTTTACGAAAATCTTATCTAGTAAAATGGGTTCAGTTTTTATATATGAAAAGATTCCTAAGTTCAGAATCTTTCTATCTGGTGTACTATCGTACCGTAGGACGCAATAATTTTTTTCAATAATGTGTTCAAAAATTTATGACATCAAAACAATTATTCGTGCAACCAAAACGTTTTGTCACACGAATAAGATATGAATATTCGAATCATCAACAAAAGTTACGTACAGCTGGTGACTTCACAAGCCAGCATTGTAAGAATAGTTAATATAGTTAATACAAAATAGTTAATAAATAAAGTAGTTAAGCATTGAGGGAAAAAATTCCTTAATCTGTAGCCGACTGAGCAGCAAGCCGAGGCCCTCGGCCTCTCCGCCGCCGAATAATCGGATTTCTTCATTTCAGGAGCCGGCAGTGATGGATGGCGCCATAGGTTATGATTTAATTAGTGGCCGGGCAAAGAATGCCCTAGACGCACCTACAGCTGAGCGATGCTTGAACTTGGTCGGCCGTCTTAGTGTGATGTACGGCCAGGGCAGACGTCATCACATCGCTGTACGGCCAGTCGTGTGTACCAGAGCTGACGTCATCACATCGCTGTACGGCCAGTCGTGCGTACCAGAGCTGACGTCATCACATCGCTGTACGGCCAGTCGTGTGTACCAGAGCTGACGTCATCACATCGCTGTACGGCCAGTCGTGCGTACCAGACAAGCATCCCTGAAAACTCTTCCTTCATGACCTGTTAACAGTGATAATCCAGTCGATAATCACACAGTTTTTAAAACTAATATTATGTACTAATTACTGAAAATTTCCTAAGCAGATGTGGTTGAAGCCCACGTATATCGAAAACCGTTAAAGCTGTTCTTGGCTTACGACTGCATGGTGTTGCAGTATGTAAGATGCGCCACTGCATGGTGAGGAACTATGCATCATCTTCGATTATTTACTTTGAAATATTAAAGCCTTACGCGTGATTGGATCACAATAGTTGACTGTATATTTTGTTTTCTATCACTCGGCTTCGGAAACTGTTTGCAGCATGTTGAATACAGAGTGAACAAATTGAAGTGTTAGACATCCTGCGATGCGCAAATTCGGTAGTAAACGGAAATTTGAGACGATTGGAGGCAAGAAATTGAAGCTACTGTAGATGATTTAGGTCTGTAAATGATAAATTTATATTTACTGCATGAGATGTAACTAGTTTTCAATAATTTCATAAACTCATGGATCAACTGATTTAATCAAATACAGCTTCAATACCTTTTAAATAACAAATTAGCCCTGTTTGGGTGATATCAAATTCAGCGAAAAAAGCTAAAACTTTTAATGCTATTTAAAATATTAAATTGTCGCTACTGCGGCACAACAAACTAGAAATAGGTCTTAGACAAAGCCCTTCTCAATGTTATTTTAGAAGCTCTTCATATAATGTTCGTTTCATACGGAGCAAAATTAAGCACAAGCGGATGAATCTTCGTACTGTCATATAACCCACGATAATAAATATTTTGATAACTTTTTGATAAAATATTTTTATAACTTTGACAAATTGAAATAAAAATACATCGAAATACTAAAAAAATATATCCGAAACATTTTCACCTACTGAAGTATCAAATTTCAATATTCAAGCTTGCAAGTAAAGCAGAAATGCTTCTTTAACTTTTCCGCTTCACCTCAAGGTTTTCTAAAATGCAGTAATGTGACGACAAAAATTTGACTCAACAATGGAAACTTTCAGCAACACAAACCATCCCGGAAAATGTTTAGCCGAGGCTTCTCAAATTCTGCGCGGAGTTTAAAACTTGGCCTAAAAACTTGCACTCGGCACATGACCTGCCGAGCGCTGGCGCTGTAAAATAAATATTTAATTTGCAGGTGAGATGAGTGCATGTAAGTCTACTGCAGGCTTGGTGGAAAGCTACGAACTGAAGTTGCTGATGACGATGTAAAACCGAGTCAAACTTTCTTTATGGTAAAAGATATCTTAAATTTTATGCTGTTCATAAAGGTTGCCACAATTTGAATTAATGTCTCAAGACTTCAAATTTGTCGATATCGATGGAAGTTCCACCAGCAAAGTTAAGGTAATTGCCTTCGTTATTGTAACAGCTGTAACATTCTGGAAAGTTTCTAACGGAGCTGTTCGTGAGAGATTATAATTATTTCTGATATAACAATGTTTTGTTCATCATTATAAAATTATTTATAACATAGAATGTGTTGCTTCATATTTATAAGATTATTTGTAATAAACCAATGTGTTGCTTCATCATTATAAGATTATTTCTAATATATCAAATGTGTTTCTACCACATTCGTCATTACTTGCATTGAATCAGAGATCATCAGTGTCGAAAACCAAGCGTAGACTGCCGGTGGTACCGAACTTAATGTTTACAACATTTTCGTTGCCAGAAAGTAAAAAGTTCCAGTAAATTTACAATGTTTTTTTAAACATTATTGCAAAACAATTGAGCAACGAAGGTAGCAATTTTAGAATGAAAAATCTAATGTTCCTGGAGCTAAATTGTAATTGCACACTTTTCAATTTGAACATTTTTGATTTAGGAACTGCAGCGCGGAACAAATTGTTTTCGCAAACAGCGTTCCACGCTTTACGATATTTTTACGGAGGAACGATTTAGAAAATTGTAAGTAAACCCCCAATGGAAATACCTCTCCTTTTATTATATAATTACTTGCACCGAATTTTTTTTGTGTCTTGTTTGAAATTAGTATCCGCGCAATACTCAGAGCGTTAACGTCGACGAGTAATCACATTTATCAGTAAACGCGCAGGATGGCCACATAGCACACAATTAATGTATTAAAAGACTGTGCTGCAGGTTAATAAATTTTCTTTTCAGCTTCATCTGAAAGTACAAAATTTTTTGCAAATTTAAGGCCAATGTAAATTTAGAATATTAACAGTTGAGCGTTACCGCAAATTGAAGTAGATAACCACGAGCGTTGAATTTGAGTTCTGTTGAGTCGAAATCAAAAAATTAATCATTTTCAAGGCACATTATTGTTAACAGTATTTTTACCTGATGATGTATTTCCCCCCAATAATTTGTTAATCAAATAGCGATTCAATTGCGCGAAAATTTCATCTTTATATTCATTTCATACGAGTATTATATCATACGCTGAAGAATATCAAAGCTTATCTTCTGTTTTAATGAAGAAGCAGATATATAAAATCACATAAATTTGACAAAAATGTAATATACTTTCAGAGAGAACGTTTCGCAGTCCAGCTCCATGGTCAGTCCGAAAATTTTAGAATGTGCGCACAATTAACCAGCTGATATTAGAGTAGAAGTTCATAAATAAATAAAAATATTAAAAGTGAGTAGAGAAAAGTACAACAAATCAAAATCAAAAAAGCAAAACCTATCTATTAACGATTTAAATTGATACGAACTCAGGGCTGCACTTAAACCCGATTTCTGCTTTTAAATACATTACAATTCTATTAAAATGCAGAATTTCGATCATACAATGTCATTATTTGTATAAACATTGTACTTTTCTGGTGCAATTTTGATCATCTTATAGGATGGAACTTACAAAATCCTCAACATTTGAATGCTGATGATTCAGAATGCTTTCTTAATACTCAATGTTGCGTTTCCGTGAAAATATTTTCTAGCAAAACCAACATTTCATTTCTATTGCTGTAGTTTCCGTTGCCGGCAGCTGTTATTCCTCGATCTCCCAAGCCGTTTCCTGCACAATTATTGAACACAGGAATCACAAGAAGATTGTGCGCAGAATATCAACCTCTACTTTCCGTTAATCAATTTGCTTGCACCGTACGTGGTTCTTACTGCAAATTGCTGCCTACATTGTGCAATACCGCTGAATTGTTTACTGGAGACAACTAAGTGGGAGAAATTGCTTCATTATTTGCTGAAGGTGGGCCGGTGCCGGCATGTGCCGGTTGCAATGTTCAAGCTTAATCCACTTAGATGTTTATGCCGGATTTTTATGCCTTGCATGTGTAAGTGCTAAAGAAAGCTGGGGCTCTGCAGTAGGTCCGTTCGGCATTCGCAACTAGGCTCGGCCTAATCTCAAGGTGAATTAACCGATGAATGGCAGTGCGTCTTTTTGGAATATTTTAAAAGCTAGATTTCAGAGTATAAATCAGTCTTGTAAGTGGAGTTATCCACAAACTGCATGAAATTGTACAATAGATCAAAATCGTGAAGGTCTCAGAGGGAAGACGACCTGAACAGTTAGGGCTTGTCTGCTGTAGCTCGAGTCAGCGCGATCAAGCTTGAGAGCTACTGCCTCCGCTCCTACATTGGCTATACCTTCAATTAAAGGTTGTACCAGCTTGTACATAGGACGCACATCCTTGCGGGATACAAATACTCTCACAGCATGCAAATGGTGGTCTTGAGAGTCTGACAAGCAAATGTAGGGTCTGTGAGTCTGGCAAGCAGACATCTAACCCTAGCTCGATCAAACCAGGTCAATGATATTGTCACACCAGACCTCTACCACTGGTCACACCAGACCTCTAACACTGGTTATACCAGACCTCTACCACTAGTTATACCAGACCTATAGCACTGGTCATACCAGACCTCTACCACTGGTCACACCGGACCTCTACCACTGGTCACACCAGACCTCTACTACTGGTCACACCAGACCTCTACCACTGGTCACACCAGACCTCTACCACTGGTTATACCAGACCTCTACCGCTGGTCATACCAAACCACGATAGACCTCTACCACTAGTCAGTGGTCACACCAGACCTCGCCGCTGGTTGAGGAGCAGTGTCGTCTGTATCAACCTATAATGTTATTGCGGTGGATATTTTGAAGCATTATGAGTAAACTAAATGAGAAATTTAATGAACTGTTTATAGCAATTATTTCAAAACAAAAAATACTTAAGAACCATGGTTCATAATTTTTTAGTCATAATGGCTTCTTGTCCAACAATGAATATCTTGACATTAAAATATCAAATTTAACTTCATTGTAACTTATCGAACAATATATCGTGATGAACCTGAAATTTAAGTCACACAGAAAGATCAAGAGATCGGAGCTAAGTTACACCGAAGATCTCCAGAATGAAAGATCGCTTCATATGCGGAGAAAGATCTCTCCGAAAATCTCCATATTTCACGAAGATCTCCAGACGTTGACTGCTCGTGCATGGTGCAGTTCTCTGTTCGCCAGAATTTTCTCCGACTGGCATACGTGGATTACAGTAACTGTCATTTGCAGATGTTATGGGGCCAACGGCACCAGAAAACATGTGCAAAAAACAGTTATCTGATCCGACATATAATAAGCGTTACCCAAGTCGAAGGATTGAGCTGTCAAAGGGAATTTTGTGTAACTACAAGCTCGAAAAAAAAATGAGAATTATATAAGCCAATTGCTTTATAATGCTGAAATAATGTAAATAAAAAACGACTACAGTGTTATCTTAGAAGATGCTTCTTCATATTACTTCCCGCTACATTTAAATTCAAACTACTGTGAAACTCTTTATAATAACCTAGGATGCAAAAAAATTATTTGTCCAGTTCAATAAATCATAAATTTATTTCCCCGCATTTTTTTTCCATTTGATTTTAGGAAAGATTATGTTAAACAAAATAGTCTTCAGCATTTGAAAACAAAAATAGATAAAAATTATTATTTATGCAGGCAAAATGCCATATAATGGTGTTGCTGAACGCAACTCTAATGGTACAAAGTACTCACAAATTGAACATCGCTCGGATACAGCAGAGAGGCTCCCGCGCTCTCAATTTAGAGGCGTTGTTTAAATTTCCGGTGGGCGGACACAGCAGCGAGATATACGCGCTCAGAAAATTTGCTACGCGATTTTCAAAGGAATTGAGGCATTTTGCTCAGCAGAAATGGGAGTTAATATTGCATGTGCCATTAAAGGCGCGTACATCACGGAAACTTTACAGGCATTATTTAAATCGCTGTCCTCATGGGAATTCCGAGCGTTGGAGCGCCACTGAAGCAAGTTTAAGGTTTTTTCAATCACACCTACGATGATAATTTTCTTCGCTTGTTTTTTTCAATTTAGAAATGGTTGTAACTATGTAATTTTAAAGGCAACTTACACTATAACATTCAAAGCAAAAACGGGATAATCACCAAAATTAAGTCAGATAAATATTAAAATTAAAATCAGAGATACAATAAGGTTGCGAATTACTCACTGTTTTTGAACTCCTCGTTTGGGTCGACCGGCTCCTCGTCTCCATGGCTGCCGCTGGAGCCGTCGTTGCGCAGGACTCCTTGTCCCACCGCCATCCTGCGGGCTGCAGATTTGCTCCTGGTGTGTCGGTTGCGGTCACCGAGATTCGCATGCATGACCGAGTCAGTGGTCGTCAGAGACGCTCTGATGAGATCGTCTTGCTCGCTAGTGGCAGAAATGCGCTCGTATGCAGCGTTGTTCTCACGTCCCTCAATTCCGTACTCAACCTTTTGAGGGAAATGCTTAGGTACGAACTCGTGTGAATCTAGAGAGCCTCCATCAGGATATTTGACAGGTAAGTAGTAGGAAGAGAGTGCGCTCGAGAGAAGTGGCTTCCTACCATTTACAGGCTGTACTTTATAGGGATCGAACATTGGTGACTTTGAGTTCAAACCTCTGTTTGTTTCTGAATTTTTCGCCATGTCGTTCTCACGATCGCTGTGCCGTTTCTTGTTTGCTTCCTTGTTCTGAAACGCGGTGGCTGTGTCTTCCGGTCTGTAGGACAGATGAGTTGCCGCCAAATCGGATACTTTAGATCGGTTTTCTTGCAAGGAATTTCGACTTTTTCGTCTCTCAGCCTGATCCAGGTATCGGCCATCGATGTCGTCGGGCGGTGAATGAACGAGCTGCATGTCCAACGGGAAGCTTTCCGATGCAGAAATGCTATTGAAAAAGCGCCCTGGTTGGCTTCGCTGTTCAGCCGCCCGATCATCTGGCTTCAAAGAATGAGTTTCCGTACCAAATAGCAGTAATACGAATACACTGATACGAGCGAGTTTGTTAGCCAGTGTCCACTCTTGCCCTCGCAATGACATGTTTGAATAAAACAGTCGTGCACTCTCTGAACTTGTTACTACAATACATTCATTGACCGTACGCGTTCATAGTTGTCACACTCAATTCTGAAAACACGTTTTTCCTAGATTGAAAATTCAACACTAACCTGTTCATTCTAATACCTGCAATAAAGAATTCAGTAATGTCAGTATATATAATGTTGACTTCTGTTCAAAGCAAATTAAATACAACTACCCAAATGAACTTGATCACACATCTATTTTCGCTTTTATCAACAAATGAAATAAGTTTATTGATTTTTTCAATCATGTTCTCATGGTGCTGTGTGCGGGATATCGACATTATACCAAGTAACTGGAACATCTTAAATGAAAAATATGTAAAAAAAATACATATTCACCACCAAGGCTAGAGTGTGAACATCCATGACTTTCATCGCACTTCATTTGCAGCACCGGAACCCGGAGAGCAAAAATTGGTGGTCACAAGCGTTCCCAAACTCGGGGCAAAAGGAAGTAATTACGCGCATTCGTTATCAGAGCAAAAAACAAGAGTTCGCTCCAGCCGAGAGGCAACTTAAAAAATCCGCTACCGCAGTTAGATAACGGGAAAACTTTTGGGTAACAAGACAGCACTTCCTTTACTCCTGGGCAGATATACGTGCGCTTTTTAATTGATATGAAGGGTGAAGTACAAGAGAAGCTAAAAAATATATGTTTGGTATGCTGACTCAAGGAACGGTCTCCAGAAGACATTGATGAGTTGCTGTACCATTTTCTGTTTCACATATTCTGTGAACATGATTTTTCGAATAGTAAAGAATAGAAACGAGTTAATAACTCGCGAAAAAAACTATCGACACGATGAAGGACTTGTGGAAAAAACCATCCATGAATTTCTTAACAAAATATTTTTATTATTTCGACCTGCAAGATTGGAAATATTCACGTTTTTATCTGTATTTTATTTAAAATCATATTCAGAGAAAAAAAACATTACTAGAAATTACCATTACTAACAGCAGTGTGTCGTTAGACATATTTTGCTATTAAGAAGCGAGCTTTTAATATACCACTATTTAGACTCACTTCGAATTTAGGAAGACAAAAATTTTCAAAATTGCCATGAAAAAGTTATAAAATTATCCACACGCAACGGTGACCCCGAACAAAACTCTCAGTCGTCAACAAAATCGTGTGAGCAAAATCGTGTGAGTACAAAATATCTTCATCACTCTGATATGACGTATCGAGCAGCCCCTTGAGGTGAGATCCTGCGGTGAAATGGAAGAATAATCGAGAGACTCGTAAATTTTGAGCCCTTTGGGTGCTCCCGATATTGGTTTATCGGATCTTCTTACTCCAATTACTGGCCACAACGATTCATTACATGAAGTTTGTCCCACAGCCAAGAGATCATCTTTCTCCAGTGGCCCGAGAAAGAGCAGGGGTGATAACTATGTTGTTTGTATGAAGTATAAGTTCAGCATATCAATTACATCAAAGTCTGCAGCGTGTACAAATGTTTTCTTGGATCTGAAAATAAGTGGAACGACTGACAGTTATCAAAAATTTGTTACTGGAACGTGAAATTAGTGATAAAAAATGATAAATGGGCTTGAAACTAAGTTTTTCATTGAGATCATCGTCTCTCTATATTTATCGTTCCGAAGGCAAGTCTTTGGAATTGTAAATTATACAAGATTTTCCGATTTGTTCAGCTCGTCTCATTGTGACCGCACGAGTCCGCTTTACATTCGTGGCTCGTCTCTGTCCCGAACTTCTCCTCAGCCCAAATCAATTTGTCGCCTGCCCAATTTTCCCCAAATCAACGACAGTTCAAATGAATGAATTGCTCCTCAGAGTCCGATTGTGGTGGTCGGCCATCAATAGGACGTTCTATTACAATGAGGATTTTAGGGGCAACGACCAAATCATTTTCAAATGAAATTTTTTGGTTAAAATCTCATTTTTTGTCTTGAACTAATTGGGACTTAAGAGAATTCCAACGACACGACAAGTGAAACAACTATTCTAAAACTATCAATATGAAGCTTGGTAACACAATTGAGGAATTATTTCTAAAGCTGTTCATTTACTTTCGTTAATTTAAGTTAGCAACTTAAACTATGAGTTGCTTCAAACATTCAGTGACTCACAAATCGGAATCTTCTTGAATTTATATCATTCCTTTTATTTCATTGAACAGAACCTTAAAACTTTCAATATTTTTACTGATTATCAAATTATACAGGATCCGGTTAGAAACAAAGCGTGACGGTTACATCAGCCCACGGCTCATTTAATGCCATGCAAATGATGAGCAAACATCAAACTCGTGGAGGGTCACTTCGCTGTGTTGGTACAGCGGCGGCTCTCGTGAAAAATTGCACGCTCTTCAATACGGCCGATAAGAAACTGACGAGGCGAGGAAGGGGTCGGGGGCGGTATCTCGCGTGAGTGTTCTGGGCAACAAAGGAAACCCTTTCACTACCCAAACGTACGGCAAGAAATTTGACAAATTTTGCAGCATTTTTTACCCGTATACTTTTACGCCCTAGGAATAAGTTAAAAGACATCTGAAAACGGGACTACCTGTTTTTCGGGTCAACGTACTCGCGGCTGTTTTGCATGAGGATGAATTAACGCGAAGCCTGCAGGGCACTTCTGAAGGACAGGATGTAGCTGAATCTTTCCCGAATTTGTCCATTTTTTGTGATCTAATAGGCATACACGAGTACGTAGTACATTGTCTACGCATTACGAAGTTAAAATAGGAAACTCGGTGATGGAAGCATCGATCTCCATGTCTTACAAATCCTTTCAGGAATTCGGTGTTATATTTTCGACTAATTCGCCCTTCGTTAGAACTTTATCCCACCGAAACCAGGCCATTAATTTATTTTACTAGGAGATAACAATCATTTACCAAAGACTCGAAGCTAAAATTTAATACTTATTACTTTTTTGTAACTTTCAAATTGAAATGGCTGTAAAATGAATAGGCCTTATTGCAACCCATTCACCTTTGTAGCATTTTTATCGTAAACGTTAATTTGATATAATGGCATACTCGTTTAGCATAAAGATCTCCCACACGATACGGAGCGCTGTGTGTTCACTAAAGCGAACGAACCATCCAATTGGCCTGCCTGTAAGGCTTGCAGACAGCTGAAGATGCACTGAATGAATACGAGTCAAGGAAGTAGTCCAGTCAAAATGATTACAAACTGACGGGACACTTGCCACCAGGAATACCAGACACTCACCTCCTGGTGGTGTGTGTTGTGAGTCCATTTATTTATACCCCAAGTGGACAAAAACTTCAATTACGCGGGCAAAAATATATAGAAATAACTATTCATGCATTGAGGCTCCGAATCGAAGCCCGTTGCCCTCCCCCACCCAAAAGCCTTGTCCTGTGATTGGTAGAACCAAATTTTTATTACGATAAAACTGTTACTGGTGAATCGAAACGCGCAACCGACCTTTCCATGCGAGAATAATTGGCCAAATCACACGGTATTTGACAGAATTTGGAACTTCATGAAGCTATTCAGGGGATTGATTCTCAGATCCAATTATTACGAGCTGAAATCATTTGATGAGAGCTCAAAATTTTTGTGTTGTCTCCGAGGTACGCGTTTTAGGGAAAGTCTCATAAAGAAGAACAATCACCAGCAAAACCGTTCCTAAACATTGCTCTTTTGCTGCCATTCCTCTTGAATGATGAAATAAGAATTTTTCCACATCATTTATCCATTGACCATGCTGAATCTTGAATGGATTCAGTTTATATTTACGAAACAAATTTTCCCTCAGTATGCACTGTCGAAAAACACCTTCGCCAAAAGTGACGCTAATCAAGTGGAGTGCATGAACTGAAGCGCAATCTCGCTGTGTCAGAAATTCAGGGCCTAACGCCTCCACCACCAGCCTGGGATGGCCTTACGTGCAGTTATTTGGGAGCTTTTTAGGTGAATGACTATGACAGTTACTGTTGAAAGCGCTCCCTGCTTCCTAAAGGTTTGCCAAGCTTCACTGCCTGTTAACTGCAAAGGGGAAACTGCTATAAAACATGCATGCATTCACCGTCCACAAAGAAATCTGCCATACGAACTAGAAAAGTGTCATTCGAATGCCTGGCGGGCGTAGCCATAGTACCAGGGATATTGCAAGCTTTTGTTCAATTTTTATGATGCATTTGTTCTGAGTTAACAAACTTTTACGACCTGAAAAGGTGTCGTTCAAAAAGTTGTTGTGGCTCAAACAACAAAGGTATAGAATTGTAGTGTAAAATATCCATCATGACATCACGATATGCATTCCTCTGTTTCTGAGCTATTTTAATGCTGTGCGTCGACGCTGCTTTAAATGTTTAGCTAAAAGTTAAATGGCGGGATGGAATTAATTTCTTGACTTCTCTTAAATTTCCATAACAATTACCAAGTCTTCCTGTAAGTGAACGTAGAACAAAATACAAACGTAATCTGGCAGATTAAATCTCAAAGCCTCTGAAGATATGAATGTGAATTTATAAATTTCAGTTGCCGTCCCCAGATCCTGTGAATCAGGAACGTCTGCCCTGAGGATTAACTTCAAGACGCTCGGAAAATAGCGGCAGAATCCCGGGAAAATAGAGCGCATTCTAGAATAAAATAGAACAGGGACCTCGCCTGGAATAAATTAGCCGGTAGCATTCTACATTCCGTGATGCATGAGACACGAGTAACTTGCATTGCAGAAAACAGTTCGCTGAATATCTTTGTAAAAGTTACAAAAAGAGGATGATTTGAACTTCTTTATTTGAACTGTACTCCTCGTGATGCAGTTTTCTTCAAATTACGCGCTAGCATTCATAATTTCATGCATTTTGAGAGAACACAGGAATCTTTATGTTGACTTTATGTTTGTTTTTCTATCTACAACAGAGAAATATCGGCAAATATTTATTTTTAATACTCCAGTGTTTTTCTTCCTGTGCTCTTGTGTCAATATATGTAGATTTGCACATTCCAACTCCTCGTTCCATAAACGCGATACTAGATACGCTAGCGGCGTCGGCGAAAGCAGGATGATGGCGGTCAATAACGACGGCTCAAGAAACTGCCTTCGTGTTTGAACCCAGCTGACTTAGTAAGGGATCTATTCCTCACCAAAATTCCGAGCTGGGCATATTTGAATAGAGAAGAGAAACTGAAATATGCGACGTTGACTAGCGTACGGTCCGATCGGGATGTTACGGTCCCAACTGCGAATGGTCCAAATTTGTTGGTTGCTGCGCACTGCTGAACTGAACCAAAACAGTGAAAATGAGAACGAGCTATGAAGGCTGACCAAGTGAGTAGTTAGTTTCGGCATTCCTTACCGTGCAATGCAGGAAACCGTGGGGGAATGCAATCTGAACTCCCCTCCAATGAGGGGAAATATGAACCCGCCACGAGGCCTGGCACGAGCAAAAGAACCTTTCCGTGGAACTCGATATCACTCATCAGTGTGGCTCAAAAAAGTCCTACGTATGTAACGTACAGAATATTATCGTACTGACTTGTATGGCTTTAATATGTATGAATATTGTATTTTATTTATTTTTTGCGGGAATAATCATAATAAATTTATCGAAAGTTATGGCTAAAATAAATACTCAAACATTACATTTGGCTTTTAGGTCGCTTTTATAACGTTTGTACACAAAAGTAAAAATAAGCAACTGAAGTGAAAGTTTTTACTCCTACGTCTTCCATCTTATTCAACTATTGAGAAGTTATCTATTTTGTGTCCTATTCCGTATCAATGACTATTATGTAGATAATTTTTTCCAAGTGCTCATGCTCTCAATATTTGAGATAAAACTATTCACGTTAGCTTGAAAATGTGCGGTTTTTGCATTCAGGTTTTGGTCAGACACAAATATACCTAAATTATAAGTTTGCTGAACATTTCTTTTTCTGATGACTGTTTAGAATTGAATGGAACAAAGGTCATCATTAGTTAATTTGTGGCAACGTGTGAAAAATTATTCTTGATGGAACTCTGAACGCAGGAAAAAAGTTGCTATTTATTATATCATTGAGTGACAGTAGATCTACAAAAGTCACAAACCATGTGAACTAACCATCCAACAAAAATATGTGACACAGGATTATGAGATTGTAAAAATTCGAATATCTGCTTAAGAACTCTTCAAAATAGCAGCCTCAGACCCTGGTGAATCGGCAACTAGTGCGGTACTGAACTCAGCCGCTCCATAAGCCTCAAACGTTTATGATGAAATAGATTCAATTATTGTTTTTTCCTTGGGGAACTAACACTCTTGGAGTTTTGGAAAATTTTACTCCTACTTTCAATGTAATGTTCTAAGTACTGCGTGCCTTAGAAGCGCTTTGGAGTGCTCGGCTTCATGAGCTCGACATCATTCCAGATTAAAATTGCATGCTAGGCTAATCATTAAATTAAACTGAAATTCGAATATGATGCTCTATGAAGAAGATTTTTTGCAAATAAATGCCTGGAAATGCATTTAACGAAGCACTTAACTGAAGGATTTGATGAATTATTTAGGCTGACAGAAAATATTTGTACAGACTAGAATATAATCTATAATCAATTTTTTGCTTTAATCATGGCTTATTATAAATAAAGCAAAAATGATTAGCGAAACTCATAATATATAGAGATTTTTTTTAAATTTGATAATAAAAGCCATTCGAATAATCTGTTCAGACTTTCCAATACAGTTATTATCTGATCGAAACAACAATATTTCAATATATGTAATTGTATTTCAGTACAATTATTACCTGTTTGAAACAGCAGTCAAATGTTAATAATGCTCAACGATAACACGGTCAACAAAATATAAAGGATGATTCGAAATTAACGTAAAATCCCTGTATTTTTCAGAGGAAACTTGTTTGTTCGAAAAATTGAACACATCCAATGTCCTTGCAGTGTTTGATCACGTAAGCATCGGGAAATTCAGAAGAATTTAAATGGATGATTCGGTAAAGGGAAGCTTAACTCTTTGGTAAGCATTGGATTGAATATACTGATCATTAATTTGCTTATAATTATACTAAGTAAGCTAATGAATTTTAATGATGCAACATATATTACGACGAACAAGAAAGGATGAATGTATTTTATCACAGCATTAACACTGATCAAGGTAAATAAAACCTCTATTTATTGGCAAACCGTAATTTGCTATTTTAGTTGTCTATAAATATATTCAGGTTGATGACGAAACAAAGTCTACGGAGTTTGTTCCTGAGATTTAACTAACTCGGATGATGCCGGAGCCCTAGATAAATCACTTAAGCGCATACTCCCACCGATTGTTACGTGTCGTAATGACTTACTTTTCAGATATTTTTATTTTTAATCGGCGCATTTTCAAGTGAATTCAATTGAAGGGCCGGGTCTACCAGGTAGTTAGTAATTGATCAATATTCATCATTCATCTAGACCCCCACAAAAATCAATGCACTTACACCTTCAGTTATGCCATACACATACTATTTTTTCAAATTCTGATTATTTTTATTTTATTCCTAACTGCTGCTTATCTTTTATGCTTTGACGAAACATGATAAAGAAAAAGATGCGATGCAAATAAATGAGAATTTTAAAATTTTTATGCATACGGGCCTGGGAGCTGCAAGAGTCCTTCTGTACACATCTTTGGCAGCACCTTGCATATATACGAGTATATTGTAAATTTTTGCGTTTTTTCCATATTAATGGTATTTTAATTTTGTTTTATATTGTGTGCATTACATAATATGTATTTATGTAGCATTGTTATTTTAGTGTAGATTTTTTGTTGTCATAAAATTATTTGTGCTTAAATCATGAGATTGAGACGGCTACGCAGTGTCAGTTATATTTTTACAAATAAATTTGTCTTTAAAATATATTTTTGCTTCCATTGGTATCAAATTATTGTCAACTTCATCGCTAATTTTTTACATTGTTGGGATTGTAAATATCATCATGTGATTTAAAAAAAATAATTTAATTTCCATGTAATAATCCTAATGTAATTTCCGTCAACATCCATGGTGTCCACGTCCTTATTAAACCATTTCTAATGATATCGTCACAATATCATTTGATATTATGACGATTATGACTCAGCACACGATTATTAGAGTCAAGTGGAATGATTGTCTAATTTGATGCATAAAGTAATATTGATGTATGTAAATTTTTTGGGCAATTACATTTTTGTTTATTAATATAACCTTGGCGAGTAGAAGGCATTCTTTCATCTGTGATTAAATTCTGCTTAACGGCTTCCATTTTAGGTAGCTGGGAGAGTGTATCCGCTAGTCGGACTGCTTTCGGAAGTTAAAGAAAATTATGCCGTCGATGATTATTCATTTCTCGCAGAAAACGCTCACGTGATGTTTTAAAAGCCTCCCCCCCCCAAAAAAAAAAGTTACAGCCAAAAACGCCAAAAAAGCAAAAAAATTTGCAGCCAAAAACGCAAAACATCTATTTAGTGTTCTTCAATTAATGAAATCGTAAATTACGGAAAGATGACTTATCGAAACATTCCTGCCTTCACAATTGACGGCCTCCGAGTCTCGGCATCGAAATATTCCACCATCAGATTATCATGAACGTTCCATCATGGAGCAATAACAGCAAAACAACCAATCTGCAATCTGCGTCTCAGAAATTTTTCGACAAGAGAGAAGATGCGAGAATTGGCCAAAGCTGTCGTTTGGGACAGTTGTCTTCGTTGTGCTGAGCGCGAACAATTATTTTGTGACTAAAAAATGCAACCGAGAGGAATTCATTAATAGTCTTGCGCAGACGGCATAAATTCTCTAAATAACAAGCACGAAAAAATATTTTCTTAATTCACCATTCAAATTTACAAGATCCTGAGGGTATTTAATAATATAATGGCATATTTTTTCTATCGCAAGAAATGATTGAAATAAAATAATGATAATCTACCTCTCAAACCGACTACCAATCAACTATTGCTACTACCGAAAAGTTTCAGCTGGCTTTCCACCTCACTACTTCGAATTTGTTGTGTTTCCACCTCACTACTTGGAATTAAAAGAAACGTAACGGCATTGGAATCATTATTTCAAGCATTAAAGAAATATTTCCCATCTATATTTTCCTAAATTCTTCTTTAATCCTACATCAAAGACGTGTTTGCACCTCCAAAAGTTCACCAAAAAGTTTCGTAAATATTTTGTAAGGACCCGATAATGAGAGATCCTCCATGCGCCTTTTCTTTGCAATCTGAAACTCCAGCCTAAAACTTTTACACTTTTAAACACCTATGGTGAATCTGATGGAACAGAAGGAATCTTGTCTAACCTTTTTTAGCTATTATTCATCCATTAGCCTGCTTTTCGTTGAGATTATCAACAACAGCCTGAGAAGTTCCGACAAAAAACAGGGTGTCATTTTTATGTGGTAGCAAATAATCTGTTATATAGAAAGGATATTCATTAACCTGACCGCGTCTTGACTCAATTTTCAAAAGTAAAATAACTAAAAATAGTTTGTACTAAAATATCAATTCATAAGCACAATAAATGTCATAATCAATACTTTTTCCCGAAGTCAGCAAAATAATTCAGAAAAGCTTGAAATGTTATAGACACGCGATAAAAGAGTGTAGAATTAAAATCATTCATCGTAAAATGAGGGTTCGTTTTTTTTTTTGCTCTCATTTTAAACGCAGTGCACCGGATGCAGATATATGGTTGTTAGGGGTATTTATTAAAGTTTTTATTTTCGATTATGATTTGTTCATTTAGAATTAGCATGCATTATTAGGTCATATATCAGCAGCAGAGAAAGTTAGCGAAAAATTAGTCTACAACGAAAGGTGTTGAAGAAAAATATTTTTAGTTAAGCCTTAATTCTTCTACGTCTATCTGACAATTTTTTTCAACAATTTCCTTTGAGGTGAAAGATAGCTTCCATCAATTTCTGAGTTTAGACAACTTTGAAATAGGTTAAAAGAGATTTATAATGTCGCGAAAGAAATTTTACGATAACATACGAAATTTTCCAGTTATGGTTGAAAAATTATTGTAGCAATTTGTTTAAGTGATAACGTTCCTGGTTATTTTTCAGTGAATATAGTAGCACAGTTTTCTCATAATTTGTTGTAATGATTGTAGAATGAGAGGCTTAAATGCAACGAGGGAACGCCTGGCCTCTGATGCGTGATGTTTCCTACCGCTATTCTTGAATAGCATTGATATCGTCCACTAAATTCATAGGTTTAATTGACATTATAGGTTTACGTTACGGTTGCTTGATACGCGACGGGGAAGCTTTTCATCATGTTATGACATACTGTTAGGTTCTGGAAGTCTCGCACTATGTTTCATTATTGCAATGGCATAAATAACAACGAGAGAAAGTAGATCACTTCAACATGGAACAATGCACGCTGGACGACAGTTTAAAACACCTTCTATGTATACAAGTAACAAAGCCAGCTTGTGGAGAAAGGCGGAGAGTAACAACAATAAGAAAAGTACACATAAATTTCCAATAATGTTTTGTAATTTCACATTCAGGATTTAAGTGAACCTTGCATTTTTTAGGCATACGTTAATTAACGCAATTGAAAACACGCAAATACTTGGACATCAACATACTTTGGCCTTGACCTCTGTGGTGAGGCTCGAAATCCACAGAAATGAATAGCTTTGAGAAAAAGTTCAATAGTAAATAAATTTTATGCATTTTAATTCATTAGACAGTCAAGAAGAAAGTGTCTTGACTCAAAGAATATTAACGTCCCTAACTGATTCTTCAATATTTTCATCCATTACCACAAAAATGCTTTTTTCTAGGCTAGAGTCATCCCTTTCTTCTGTACTTTGGTACCAGGGTTGATCTCTGTTATCCGAGCACGCGTCCTTTACGTAGCCTTGGCATTTGCATTGACCCATAGTAACCTTATCTTCATTTACTGCCACAGAAGAAAGACAGGGAGAGTGCGACACGATTGCTTATGCTGGCACGAGGCCTTTTGCTCATCCATCCGAGTTTGCCAGACCGTCTAGCAAATGTTCATGGGAACACACCGAAAGCTATGCATTTCTCGGGCCGTAGTCGTCACCAGGAACCATCTCTTGGATCCATCCTTTCGTTACGACCACTCGATGGATCAGTCATCGTGGCTGAAATGCTGTAGCACACAAATCTCAGCTTTGCTTACATCATGGAGATGGTGACTAGGCTGATGCTTGGATGCTTGCAAAGACCATTTGATCTTCCGACGCCGGCAAGCGTATAATGCGAGCCCCGGCTTCGAATAAGACGCCTCTTCTGGCAGAACTACGAATAAGACTCCTCTTCTCGTTGGAAACTGTGATTTTACACATTTCACTATAGTTTATTTCACAGTGTGTCAGTCAATAAATAGGTGTAGCTGCTTTGTATTCAAATTACTTTTAATTGATTAGAATTACGTCTATATATGGCCTCGCTTATCAACAGAACGCCCTGGACGTCACATTGAAAGCTTTCAATTTAATTTCATCGAAACAAAAAATGCCAGGAGCGAACAACAGCGCATTATTGCTGAGTAAGAGTCATATAGTTTTTTCCTTTCCCCACCAATAATGCGATAATGCAATTTTAATCTCAATAATAACAAATAGTACGAATTAGATTAAGTTTACAATACAAACGTCACTTTTTTAATTTTTAGTTTTCATCACAAAATTGCAACAAAGGGGATTAAAGTTATATTTTTCAGCTTGAATCAACGGTTGGAACTTTGATTTTTGATATTTAAAGACACTGCTAGTTAAGGGTAGCTGGGAGCATACAAACCATTGATATCAGTGAATAAATCTTTTTAAGGTAGGCTTATATGCACATTTACATGTAGCACGCAAAAGTAGCTCGACTGGGGATTGTAAAGGGGAGATCTAAAATGAAAGCTTTCTAACTGAGAAGGTCAATGCATGTCTTTTGTTGATCCATGACTAATTGTACACGGCCATTGTACTTGCAGAGTCAATTACACCTATCGACACACAAAGCATCGAATTCAGTTTTGCTGCTCAAAGAGTATAGAATTTTGGACGATATACGTACGAGGCTGAATGCGTATTGTTTCCATATGAATATTTGTTGCTATTTTGTTCTTAACGACAGTAAAGCGTTGTGCAGCGTAGCATAAATGTAACAAAACATTTGTTACACACTCAGTTACATAGTTTAATGCCGTTAATGAAATACTACGTTAACTCAGTCAAATGAATGTTAAATTAATTAAATTAAACATTCAATTAAAAACTTAATGGCATACACAGTACCTTCTCAGTATAATAAAGAGACTCATAGTTCAAATAAAATATTTCTGATGGATAAACTGAAAGAAGCAAACTAAGTCAGATGCAGCATAATATTTGTATCTACATCGTAATGCTGAGGAATAAATTAAAAATAATAAGGTCGTCAGGTAATTCTGAGCGCTTCACTCACATCGACGCGCGCGCGAGTTTGAAGCTGGTCTCAAAAATGTGTCCCGAGCCTGAAGGTAATTGTAAATTGTTGACAATTAGATTGTACATGCGTTAAATAAAAATAAAACCTCAAGGATGACAGCGCATCCAAAAAATGTAATATAATTCCCTTTTTAAGCCGTTTTGTAACCGCTGCCGATAGCTTATTTGTTGAACTTGTTCCACGTGGCTGGAGGTCTCCTCCAACTTATTCAAACGCTAAAGCCAATTAACTCATTTATTTTATTAGTTGTTAATTGAGATGCTTTGCAATAGGGTAAAAATTTTCGTAAAATAGTTGTGTATCTCGATGCCGTTTTGTGCATAAATAACACAGTAAATAATTACATAGATCTGATTTTCATTTGAGAAACTTTTTAGTGAATAAGAGTGTTAGGCATCATCGTATTCTCAAACTTATTCCTGTATTATGCGCATTTGTTTCAACAAATCATGTCCTTCTAAAAAACCCAACACTATTATCAGAGAAGCGACACTCTTCCCACTGTGGGTTTTACAATTTCATATCAATAATGTATAAAGTCTGTGAATATCTCTCGACCAACTGTACCCCGCCAGTCCCGCTCCGATACCATTAAGTAAGACTTCACCAACGCCCACAACTTCATTAGCAATAATTACGCAACTTTCATTCGCAACTTACGGTTTGCAATGATTTCAAACGAATGCAAAATATTCGTGCCTCAATTCATGCAACTCACAAATCGCTCAATGTACAAACTTTGCTCAAAATTAAGTTATTCTTAAGCGGCAATCTTGAAATAACATTGTTCTGGCTGAATTATGCTATTTATTTTTTTAATTTTGCTTCAAAAAAATAATTTACTTTTATAAATTGATAAGATATTAATCAAGATTCAAATGATGTATCGTAATTCAAAGGAAAAATTACGAATTTAATTTCTGAACGTATCCGAGTGAAGACGAGCGAGAGACATAATTGACCACGTTCTGCATTGCGCAACAGCAAACATCGAGCTGTGAATAACCCAGTGAATATATTTAGAGCTATCAGCTGCAATCATCAGCTGCAATCATCTGCTCATGGCTCTCTCATATCATCAGCTGCGATCATCTGCTCATGGCTCTCTCATACCATCAGCTGCAGTAATCTGCTCATGGCTCTCTCATACCATCAGCTGCAATCATCACGACAATACCGCTCCTGTTTGTGCATCATTGAGTGCGACATTACAGCTCCTGTTTACGCATTAATTACAAAATCGCACGTTTATACCTGCGCCAAAATTACACTTCTTGCTACTGTGCAATCTTCTCCAGTTTTAATCCATTTGTTTGTTATTAATTGTTTTTCCTCACATTTTATAGGAAAACATTTTCAAGGTAAAGCTTGGCCACATTTTACAAGCTGTCAAAATGTGGAATTTCTTTTCTTTTGTTTCGAGTGCAAGCTTTGTTTTCTATGCTATGATCCATCACCAGGGATATCTGTGCTTCCGCCGTTCTCGTTGCAACTAGCGCTTCAAATTTCGCTTTTAAAAACCTAGATGTAAATTTTGCACCTTCAATGTAATTTGATTACTATTCAATCTATGTTGAATAAAATAAAAGTTATTGAGGGAAATGCATGATATCTAATAATTGATAGACTCGCAAAATAAGTGGCAAGCATGGAAGAGGATCGTCGAAGTCGTGTAACTGATGCAAAGAGCGCGCATGAAAGCAAGTACATTCGACTAGAGTTTTGTGAGTTGAAAGTAGCGAAATTCTGTGAGGAAATTGTGATTTTGTTTAGGGAAGAATGAATAAAATTAATTTTGAAATCGAACTTCTTGTCGCAATTCTAGATTTATTTTTCGTTTTGACTGATTCATGAAAAAATTATGACGGTGAAACTTGGTCGAGATAGAATTACGTAAATATTCTAAAATAGAAGTACAAAGTCCAATTAAAATTTGTATGGCTGCTAATGGGAATTGTTTTTTTCCACGACTGGTTCTGTTTCAAATCTATCAGCGGCAGAATATGCTACTTGAAATTTCGTTACGGCGCTCACTACCTGAAATTTCAATATGTCAGTCAGATTTATTATATTTTGGCAAAATACATATGTACGAGTACACTTCTCAAACTTTCTTTGACGTAGTTTCCATCCAAGAATACGAAGCTCCATTTGAGATCAGCTCCATCACAATAGAACATTTTTAACGTAAAGTTTATGTGCGAATATTAATCTTTGCAAACTCAATTTATTGCTTAATTCTCGTCCGTTGACCAAACTTAGTGTTTGAAACATTTTCGAGTTTAAATCTCTAACCGAATAATCTTACTAACATATATAACGTCGTATTTAGCGATAACATATGGATTATGGTCAGTTTCGAGGACATTACGACAGTGGTAATTGTAATATTTTTAGCCTTTTCTAACAGAGAGCGAGAAAGCCATTGGTATAAATTTGAGCGTGAGAGGTCACTTGGTCGCGCGCATCACCCGCACACACCACACCTCACCACTGCTGGACACCGACTGAGGGAGAACATCGCAGCGAGGCCGTCGATTGCTGCCGCTGCTGCCGCTGCTGCTGACACTTCTTGATACTGCTGCTGACACCTTCTTATAATGCTGCTGCTGACACTTCTTGATACTGCTGCTGACACCTTCTTATAATACTGCTGCTGACACTTCTTGATACTGCTGCTGACACCCTCTTATAATGCTGCTACTGACACTTCTTGTCTTGGAATAAAATTCTTCTACAAAGATTCCGATGAGCATTTGGCAATGTTATGAAACAATAATTTACATTTTTTGGTGGCATTTTTGTTTCATAGTTTAACAAGCTCGAACATGAAAGGAAATATTAAGTCGGTCAAGACACCATAAATCTTATTCTGCATTTTCATTCGTACGTTACTCCTTGGCTCTAAACTGTACGTGGCTGTTACATATAATAATAATGGCCTAGACACCTCCTGCTGCTGCTTCTACCACCTCCTGCAGCTGCTTCTACCACCTCCTGCTGCTGCTTCTACCACCTCCTGCTGCTGCTTCTACCACCTCCTGCTGCTGCTTCTACCACCTCCTGCTGCTGCTTCTACCACCTCCTGCTGCTGCTTCTACCACCTCCTGCATCTGCTTCTACCACCTCCTGCAGCTACTTCTACCACCTCCTGCAGCTGCTTCTACCATCTGCGACGACGTTCGCATAAACTGTACCAAAATGAGGCGGACAAAATTGTATAATTATTATAAAAAATGCTACTACACATAAATAAATCGCGGATACGTAGAAGGTTACTGCATATCAATAACAGATTGTAACGGAGCTTGGTGCCGACCCATCGAAATCCAATTGCATCAGTTGTTTATTCTATGCTCTGAATTATTATAAAAAAATGCTACTACACATAAATAAATAGCCGATAAGGAGAAGGTTACCGCATATCAATAACAAATTACAACGGAGTTGGATGTCGAGCCTCCGAAATCCAATTTCATCAGTTGTTTTTTCTATGCTTTTCTCTGTCATAGTAGGTGATTGATGTGTTTCAATGGCGGAGTATCTGACATGTCAAGTATTTGGAGTTTCATATTTTTATCTATTGTTAACATTGTTCATCAGTGTTTGCAACTTGTTTTTAGCAAATGCTCGAGAAGATTGAATAAATTATTGTTCGTTTATCTTGATGTCATTGAAGCCATCTTGTGGGAATTTGACTTTTGCGGTAGAAAAGTTCCTCTGAAAAAAAAATAAATTTTGGGGTTTAAAATGTAAAACTTAGTGCAATACATAAAAGATATTGGACTTTTTTTATTAATTTTACTTTTTGACTCTATACGGTAATTGCACGTATTATACAGAGGAATAGATGGTTGATTGATAATTCAAATAATACAAAGAATTTTCTTACGCGCTGATAAACCAATCTCGATCTTCATAAATCTGGAAAAGTAAAAGATTTAAGGTATTATTCCATATATTCCTTTAAGATTTCACATAGCTCAGTAGCTCAGGTGTCAGAGAGCTTTACTACAATACAGAAGATATGCGACCGCTCGCTTTCAGTTTTCCGGGTCATAATAAAACTTTCATTCACGTACAATTTACCGGTTACATGGATACAGTAAAATCGGCCGCCGCGCTTTCTTCACGGCGTTGCTAACCACGGCGTTACTCTCATCATGTCCTGTAGCAGCCTCTGCCACCTACCATTTTTATCACCTTATCTCGTTAGCTCCAGAGCCAGACTCACTTCAGAGCGCTCTGTCGCAACACTCGTCCTGATCACCGTAGCTACACTCAAAGCCAAATTCTAAACTTGCTATGCGGCGGCTGCAATGTAGGCCGAGTCGCTCAGAATGTTCCAGCGTGGAGCTCAGCAATCGCCGTGTTTTTATTAGCACCATTCCAACCTCGAGCTCAAAACTGGCGTGATTTGCTTTATAGCATGAGAGCAGCGTGGCGTAGCATGATCTTCCAGTTGATGCGTTGGCGCCGCCCACATTCTCTTCATGCCTCAAACTTAGGAAATAAATATAGGTTCACATTATTGTTCTGTGCTCTCCTCTGGTGCGAGGCTTGTGGTGTTGGTATTTTTTCCGATGCTGCGTTAAGCGCTCAAAGGTGTGCAAAGAAGTAATCCTTTTCAGTTATTATGATGAAACCTTCGCTTTCATCACCAAATGATCTGCAAATTAGGAACTGATGGTTGAATTACAGTATGATCATCAAATTTTAACTGATTTGCTTAATACAAATGAGATAGGAGAAAATAAGATAGTGCACTCAGTTGGTTATTTCCTTCCGGGTCTACACATAAATTTAATCGTAATTTAGCTCCACTTAATCTTATAGATGGACTCTGCTCTACTTTTTTTAAAGTTAATAACAACAATTTGCTTCTTTTCCCTAATGAATGACATAAAGGTGCGTCTTAATGATCATAGTTTTAATTAGACGCCCATTTTACCGGCGTCCGCGATGTCACAAAATGCTAAACTAATATAAGGTTTATTACGAGGTTTAATCAGTTGCCACATTTTGGCATGCAAGCGTTCAGCCTTCAGAACACATAATAGCGAAAGAAATTCCAAGTCGCACTTGCACTTGAACAAAATTTTTGTATAGACAATAAGAATGGCATCGGAAGCTTGTTTCTTACCGCTGTCTTTTGGATTTTTGTGGCCTTATTTTATTGACGATCGCCTACCTAAAAATGACAACTTTATAGACACGGATCGAACATTTAAATGTGTTGCTGTATAACTCAATCCAGCACACTATTAATGTCAATGAAAAAATAAAATGAATAATTTCCAATAAAAAATTCACAAAAAGTAGCACAAAACGAGAAGCAGCACAGAATTTCTCCGTAGCTGGACGCCTCCTCGCTACAGCGCCAGAACATCTGCTCCCGCCCTGAAGTAATGGCCGGAATTAAAGTGGGAGTCGCTTTGCCGCGGTACTATACTTTGTTTAGACGACCCTGTTACTGCTCGCATCGATCTCCCTTTTATTCACTACTATTGCTTAACTCTGAACAAAATGATGCTCTTAAGCGTCCGTCGTGTATAATGTGAATAATGCTGCCTTTTCTAAAATGCTATTCCCAGCTGAGATCTAAAGGTTACGCAGATGGTGATGGGAGAGGCTTTTACTCTGAATGCTGGTATTTTGAAGACTTAACCCAATTATGCTTCTATGTTTTAATCGCGAAAAAATTAGAAAACGCATACTCCTTTAAATTCTATTCTCACTTGAAATCCGTTGGGGCTGGTTATTTATTAAATTCATTAATCTAGAAGGCAACCACTTACGACATCGCTCGTCAGTCCAACTCGCCGAAAAATTACGGAAGAATTAGATGTCACTTCGCTGATGTCATGTTGCCCGTGACGTCAACAATTATTTATACTTTAGTATCCTAAGTATTTGTTTGGGACATAGCAGTCCCAGGCCACGATGGATCGCCGCCTCTGATTATCGTTCATCCGCCCTCATTTGGGCCACCTGATGAACGATGCTGTTGCTTGCTTTTCGCCGCTGGTAGTGTTACAGGGGACGTCGATCTGGGATTGTGTCCAGGAACACGTAAAGTCGTCTCTTGAAGGTCTAAAGAGTGGACTACCCCTCTCTTAGATCCTTTGGTAAGACGTTAAACAGCATCGGCCCTGCCACGGAAAGTGATTCTTCTCGCAGGGATCTGACCGCAGATCTGTTACATCGACCGAGTTCCCATTAGCCGTCCAAAGTTGATTAGAATCACAACCGAGCTTTTCTCGCATAAAAATATAATTCTTTTAAAACATAAACAAATGAAACCTGTAAATTTGCTATTTATTTATCCCTAAGTAATCAAGCACTGATGATCTCATTCACACCCATCACGTGTACAGTTGACGCCGAGCGCGGTAATGATTGGCAAGCTCACCTGAGAGTAACATTATAGGCAGTGCCTCTCCGCCTGTGGGCCGCACAAATAACTATTATTGCCTGGCCGATGTGCCGTTAGGCATCGACCAGATCAGAGTGCATGATGACCTCATGTCGTCCCAGGCTCAGATTATGCTCAGGATTTCCAATGTTTCTCCATGAACTTGTATTCTGGCCAAGGTAATGCGCCAGGGAGAATGGGGTTTTCTACTTTTATCGAAGTTCCGCCGGATTGCGAGAATCTGACCCTGATGCGGTCGGACTCTGAAGCAGGAATCGATATACCTTCCATTCATTTGAATTTAGCTGCACCAGGCTGTCTAAACAACGTCATACAAAGCGTCAAGAGACATGAGTTATAAATGAAGCAGTTCCCTTAAATTTATTTAATAAAGTCTTCATAGGTGATGACTTATAACGAAAATGAAAAGCTGAAATATCAGCACGAATTGCCTTGATAATCGTGTATTACCATAGCTAGGAGAAACTGCGAAATATTCTTGCTATAAACTTTATAATTTTTGCTAAAGTCCCATTATAGGACGTGCTTTGCTTATACCAAAAAGGAATCATTAGAATTTGCTGTAAATACCAGATTTGTTAAATAATCACAGCAAATATAAGTGAGTTTCACAGTGATATCTTTTACTTCTATGCAAAATTTCTATGAAAGTGAAGTCATTATGTTCAACATATGTTGAAGACAATTTATACAATTGATACACACATATCAGATACATTAGGAATGCTGTCATCACTCTAGGGAAATACTGTTGTAGTCAAGTGTGATTCCATTAGATTTTACAATTTTAGTATATCAATCAGGAAGTTAACTTCGATCATAATCTGTTACGCAAAAGATTAGAAAATCAGACAACTCCAAAATATTTTATATTCATTTAAGACGTCTTTGCACGCATTTTCTTGACAATTATGATTCGTCCCCGATAAATAACGAGTTTTCAAGCAATGGTGAATATTTTAAAATTATACCGAAACAATTCTAGTTCGAATTCAAACATTTACCTCCAATAATTTTGTTGTAGTAACAAATTCTCCCACAAATTATATGTCTCACACAATTATCTTCAAAACGTCTTCTTCTACGAGCGCTAGAAAATCGTTCTGACCTGAACGAAAGAAGCCGGAATTGCTACATGCAACTGCTCTGCCGTGGTCCGCAATTCGTCACAGGCTACGGCACATCTCACTTTTCCTGGTCAGCTCTTTTTCTCAACGCAGGAAAAACAGAAGCGTGCATTATTGAAGACATTGACCGCCCGCAAAAGCGCTCGAGAATTCTTCGTTGCCCTTTTGGATGAACCACACGTGAAATCATTGCTGGTTTATCGCTGGCCAGTACATGTGCAAGGCCAGCCGTCCCTAAGCTGTGAATTATCGATGATTATTAAACTCGTCCAGAAAAATTTGAAGGAACGAAACTCATGAACGAACAGATCAACAATTCGTCGGTTATTTTTAGCAACTGGCCGAAGTCTTTGCAGGCTCAGCAAGACGACATAAGCCGGGAATTAATAATTTCAGTAATTAGCGCACAATTAATGACAGCATCCATATGATATGTTGGGGACAAAGAACCGGCCGACAGACTACGTGCGTTCAAGTTTTGTCCTCAGATTACGAGTGCTTGCATCAGAGTCGCAAAGCTCGGTGTGTTTACATTAGTGCGCAAGCACGTAAATCTATATGTTTATTATCGGATATACTTACAGTTATTTATTTGCCTGCCATCATCACTTCCAGTTGTCAGCTTCCAGTGCAACGCTCGGCTATGATGTAAACGGTGCCGAAATTAGAAGGTTACGGCCGTATAAGGAATATCCAACAAGAATATAAGGCAAATAATATAAGATTAATTAGAATAGACAAAGAATAAGATTAAATTGCCATAAATGAGTCAGAATATGCGAGATGATATTCCTACAAAGGTTTGATCACAATGATTAAGATGTTGATGTTTAATTGAGTGTGCCTAAGTAGAATGAAGTGCATTTGGGACGATGCCCTACACGCGCTGTATCGATGGATCTAGAGACCTCGACTAAGTTATTATCAATTAGTCCAAAGTGTAGCAAAGATTTTATTGCTCAATTTTAGCCATATAATTCTTGCTGGAAAATATAATAAGAGTTTAAATCTACCTCATTAAGAAAGTGAAACCCTTACAATCATTAGCAGCCTGATTCACATTCCTTGATTGCTTTTCAATTCAAGGGATACCCCACAGGACCATAACTCTTAGAATTTCGAGAGTTGTTATGATCCTCTTTAGCCAGATTCACGAGCTTGACACCTCGGCACGGCCTACAACACCTTTGGAAAATATGTCTTTTTGATTGGCCACCGAATGGCCGACCATCGGCCATCTCGCACGTGACAACTTTGGACTAGAGTGCCGACAACGTGGCATGGTGAAGCAACTCCAGAACGCAGAGAACGCAGCCTTAGGTCAGTTCATGAGGGGCCGACGAGTTTGCGGCTGCTAACCTCATAAAGGATTCTTTCGCCATAAAATTTTCCTGGTCCGTAAAATTTATGCGAGTTAGTACGGCTATAAAGGGATGCTGAGGGTAATTCTTTCCCCAGACGCAGTACTGGCCCAGGTCGTTCAACTTACCGCGTCGCCTGTGCTGCAGCGAGTTCTAATCCATTGTTCACCTATTGAAAGAATGAGCAAGCGTCGTTCCTGTGTTTGCTCAACACTCGTCTGCTCTCCACAAGATTCTGGGTTCTTCATCATGACGAATAATAATTGCAACGGAGTCATTCTCTGAAAATTTATTAAGGACTTTGAATATCTCAGACAACGCTCGTTGATAAATTTAAAAACCACGAACGTAATTCGACAGAATTTTTCTTGATTAACGGAATACCATTCCAGTAGCGCTGAATTTTTCAATGCCAACAGACGCAATAACATTAAAATCTTTCGCAACGTGCGATGTACATATAAGGTAAACTCGCGAGAAACCTAAGGGCAGAGCGACAGAGAAAATAAAATTTCAATAAAGTAATAAAAATCTACACTTCTATTTTTGCAATAAAAAGTTCAATTGATTTAGCCATCCTTATTTGTCTCAGTATTCATGTACGATTATTTTGCTTTTTCTTTCGACAGAATTCCGCAATAACAGACGCAGCGATGGGTCAGGTACAAACTAGTAAACTCTTCGAGAACAATTCACAAAAAGTGTGCAGCATTTGAAGAGATATTATCTCAATTTTTAAGCACCACCGTTGACCCGCTTTTGTTCAATAATTTTTAGGTAAATTTGTCCGAAAAAAATAACTGCAAGTTTGAAAAATTTTTCCTGTAGAGCATTTTTTTAAATATAATATGAAATTCAGGCCAGAATCTCTCCTGACAAAAGTATTATCGAACTAAGTACGACTCTCAATTTGGAATCATACAAACTCCTGGCGACCAAATATGTCTTCTCATCTTTGCGTACAGCTGAGACTCCAGCAAAACTAATGATACGATCAGGGATCCCGGAACCGCATTGAACGATAAAGTTACTTACGCGGATTTGTTAGCAAATTCTACAGTCGAGAACAAGGCAGGCAAAAATGTTATAGCTTTATCGTTTAAATATGGCAACAAGAATGGATTTCCAAGAACTTCAAACGACATGGTAGCGTTTGCCAAAGTACCCTTTTCATTGACATTGAGCCAATTGAACATGAAAAGAAATTGATGAAATTGAAACAAAAATGAAATTAATAAAGTCTTCTGCGCCTTTTAAATGTATTTACCCACACTGGTTTCATACCTGAATTGAATTGAAGATTTGGAAAGATTTGATAATTCTGAGGCTAAATAAATACTTCGACAATAGAGATCAAGAAAGTTAAACAACATTGAGTATAAGCGAACGAACGTTTTCCGTGTTCGGCTGGCGCCCAATAACATCAAAGAAGTTTTTGGCACGTGGCATTATTGTATGCATAATTTCGACAGCGGCCTCTGATATGCACAGACAGACGTTTAATATCCTCGACGACTGCTGAGGCATTGATATTGATGGAGCGTATTGCGCTATAATGTGATCTCTGCGCTTATTATTTCATGCCTCCGTCACACCTGCACGCTTCTGTCACGTCAATGATATATTGCGGAGGTTCTTACAAACGCCTAATTCATGGACATGTTCTTAGACATGCCTATAGATTCATGGACTTATTCATGCAGTTGCCAGGCGATTCATTGATTTTCCTTGCTATTATCAAGTAATTCAGAGACTTGTCTTTACATTTGTCTAGTTTTTTTACTTATATTTTGTTTTAAAATCATCCAACAGTCACTTCCTTGTCATGACTTCCCAATCCTATAAGCCGCCGGAGAATCAAAAACTCACGTGCCCCTGGGATTGAAAGCTGAAGACTTTTTGCACAATACAAGTCGCAAATTTGTGTGATTCCAGGTATTTCTTGCTTATATTGGCTAGAAATTATGTTGGTTAATTGTAAAAAAACGTTCTACGGACGGATAGTGCGCATAATGAATGATTATAGAGATTTTTGCGATGATAATGACTAAAATTCATCAAATTCATTGGCTGCCTAGATTAGCATAATTTATTTGCTACGCGTGGTCAAAAATGTAAGCCTTTACAAGCTCACGAAGTTCCAGTTTACTCGAAGTCTTGTTATTTTAAATAAAAAATTCGTGCGCCTTATTCCTGATCGTTGCCGGGCCCAAGCCAGGCTTTTTCCATGGCCTGATCGAAGTCCATAACCCGCGAGTAAAGAAGTCGTGTAGAGCATCCAAGCAGCGAAGCCCGATAATCCCGTCTGCCGTCCGGCCCACTTTGTTTCTCGAGCGCTCGAGAAGAACGCATTTTTAATCTAAAGAAACAATTGCTGGCCGTGGGTTTCTCAGTAACATTTTTATTATTCCCTTGGCCGGCTTATGGAGCATGTCTGCCATTGCATAATTTTCTCCCTGAGAATACCAATGAGCTGAGGAGGTCGAGCTCTCGCTTATAGCACTCACGACTTGCTAGCCGAGAAGCGAGTTTGTGTGCATTGCAAGTTTAACTGATGATCCCCAATTGCCAACTCCGCCAAGAATGAAGAAATGGAGGAGAAATGAGCACAAACTGCAGCAAGGAAAAGCAAGATAGTGAAGCATTCATACTACGCTAAACATCTTTAAAACACATCATTGAATAATTTTAATACCTTTTGTTGTGTGCAAAACAACGGTTTAATTCACTTCAAAATTCCTCTTCCGTCATTCAAACTGCAAGCCTGACATAAGCAAACGTAATCCTAACTGCATATCTCACCGACGCAATGCACGTGACTTTCCGGACGCGATCAGTTCAATGACAAGTATTTGTCTATTAGATACTCACTCTATAAATATTAAAACTGAAGTAAAACAATTGGATTTGTGATGAGATTTGCACAATCAAATAATACAACTCATCCGTGATCAGCGTGGTAACATTTCAATTAATCAATCGTAATTTCCAAGCCGATCTTGTGAGAACGGTTTAATAACGTATAGAATTTCATAAATTTATTCTATAAAGAATTAATGATCATAAATTCGAAGTAATGAATAATTGACGAAACTTCTGCTATAGACTTCATAGAACTAAGATCGTCCCGGAAGCATCTAACGTACCTCGCATCAATTGGACATGGCAGGACTTTTCCTAGGATTTACCTCAATTACCTACAAAGCAGGCTGAAATATTTTTCATAAATATCTACAGATGGGACGAAGACATGATATGTTTATGTCTGCTGTTTGAGTAACGAAATATTGTGCGTTATTTTATCTTCTATTCTTGTAGGGTGAACGCTTCAATTAATAATATGTTAAGTATATAATAATTAGTATCGTATGTACATAGCAAAAAAATTGCTTGATTATATCAACTTAACGGTAGACGATGAGCGCGTTGTAACACGAATGAAGGAAAGCAAACTTAATCGCTTGATCACAAATGAATACTTGAAACATGGCCAAGTCTGGGCAAGAAGGTAATTTTAGATCTTGACCCACCAGGCCTGTTATTATTACTTAAGTCTTCCTTTTAGTGAAAGTATCGTTAATTAAGACTGATTTATCGTTATATTATCATTTTCTAAAATTATCAAAATTTCAAAATTACTTTACAAAACAATCGAATTATCTATTTGATCAGTTCTCCTCTAATATCTATTTGCTTAGAAATCTCTAAGTCACTCTCATTTCACAAGAAAACAAACTAATGCAAATTTTCAGCTAGCATAAACTAATCAAATAAAAGGACCCAAGTTAGATATTCTCCCGTTTTAATGAATTATTGCGAAATTTTACGTTTCCCATCAGCGTAATTTGCCTTAATTTTAAACTTGAGCTTGATATTTGATAGTTTAAAATGTGAATTAATCTTTAATACTCGCCCATTAGGGTTCATACTTATTTACAACGTTGATTCTATGTTAGCTGGAAACTTCTAATTTGCTCCAAGTATTGAATTAACTTAATTAATTGGATCGCAAACTTGCAAGGAATTTAAAAGCAACGAACATAATTATGTACAAAAACTAATCATATCTTTATATACTAAAACATTTCAGTGTTCAGCTCTTTCATCTGTTCGTCAATGCTAGAAATTAAATACTATCAGTAACTAATCCAAAATTCACTGTAAACTTTAAAACCATGATTTAATCGTGGGAGCTTATAAAGAAATTTTCAGAAGCGTATGAGCTCTAAATTATCTGTTTTTCTTAACCGGCCTCAACTTATAAGGTAATACGTAAGTCAGGAGAGCGATACTGCCACTAGCTCTTCCACCGTTCCCGAGCACTGTTCTACTGAGCAATATCATGGCCGATCGAATATCTCGGATTAATTAATTTTTAGTATAATTAAATTTTGCTAGAGAACTGACGTAATCTGATAATTTCAGCCTAAATTTTACTTCGCTTGTTGAAATTAATTACAAAGTTCTAATAAGTTTTCGTAATGAAAATTATACTCAACTTTCAGAGCAAATCAAATCGATTCAACTCGGTGCAAATATTCACTTGTATGTCTGCATGAAGAAGTCAATAGTTTTGAGTTGCGTTGCTTTATCACTGTGATAGCTTTGATTTCATAGACGTATTGAAGCAACTACGGTTAATTTGATTCTTGAGGTACATACATTCGCACTCGAGCAATCGGTCGCATAATTATATTTTTGACGAAGTCTTATTGCAATACCAATTTATGAAAAACCATATTGTTGTTATATTCTTTGGTAGTTATTGCCTGATGGAACTGTAATATTTTTTTGCAATAATTTCTCTCACCACCAAAAGTACATAAATCAACTCTAATGGCTCCGTCGTAATACCAATCCGTAGCCAAGTATTCTGATGATGGTCAGCAGTGAAGTTAAGTCTGAAATAATAAGGACTCGACGCGGTCACTTCTGCGGGAAAACGTTCCGCCTCATGTGACGTGACGGTTTGACCTGAGCACATTAACTGGGACGAGGGTTTTGAGAGAATTCGTTCGAGACCGAAGTTTTTTTATCGCAATTAAGAAATAACTAAGATGAAAAAAAATTGCCAAGGAGAAATTTGCGAGGAAAAAATTTGCTAGAAATAAATGTGCTCATTTTATTTTGTATATTACTTACCAGGCGCGGCAAATGCGGAGCTCAGCTAAAATTGAAAAATAATTCAATTAAATATTTACAACTGCCTTTGTAGTTTTTGTGAGCTCAGGCCTAAATAAACTGACAGCCTGCCAAGTCATCGTTATTTGTGAATTTTCAATTCACTGTATCCTGAAGTATTTGTTATTTGTATTTGTTAGTTCTCAGCTCAATAAGAAAAAAATAATCACTTTAATATACGACTCACTCGCACCATAAATAACGAACTTCTGATCTTTTACTGCCGAGACCAGCACTACGACTAAGCCTGGCCGCGGTTCAGTCAGTACATGCATTCGGCCTCTTTCTAAATGCGGATCCTGTGCAGCAGTTCCTCGAATGGCTCACTTAACACAATGTATATTAAAAGTTCGGTTATTATACTGACCTTGCAGATCCATGTTCAAGAAAACTTTGAAAGAGCAACACACGCCGGGAGGCAGTTGTTGGATAGAAAGTCCGTCTGTGATTATAAAAATGCTTCAGTTCTGTACTATCTTTAGGAACAGCCATTAAACGGTAAATGTTAATTTCTTAATCAAGGAACAACCAAAAATATACATTTTAATCAGTGAAATCGGAAAAGTAATAATAAATTGAAAAAATAGCTTTTTATAAAATCTTACTGAAATTGAGGAATACATTAATTCGAATTCTGTAAATCGAGATTTGAGTTTTTGCATTGCATTGTGTGAGGCCGCAATGTTTCTCGCTTCCTTTCCCTCCCTCGACACCTCAAATTAAAAAACTCGCTGAAATTGTATTTCTGTCTTCATAGCGCTGTTTTTTTCACGCTTTTAATTTGTACATGTCTCTCGTGCTCGGTCCTGAGTCCCGATAACTAACTAGTGTCTTACCTATTCTTAAATCCGGGGTATACAATAACTAACTTCGATATCGACATTGCCGTGACTCGTAAAATGTCGTGTTGGTCTCAAAAATTAAATTATCAATTTTCAATAGTATCTGAAAATCAATTTGGTTTTCAAAAGGGATGAAATTTAAACTATTAATTTTTCTACTCTGGCCAGGGCTCTGGCACCGACCACTTAGCGATGTACACTGCGCTCTTCTTCCTGTCGTTCAAAAAGCCTTAGATTGGATAAAACACTCCCCTCTCTTGAGTGAGATACGTTATATTGAGTACGTACGCTATATAGGGACATTTCTATATCCTGATTGAATTTCGTCTTGATAATAGTAGAGAAACAGTAGAGTGAATTTAAATCGCACGTTAGGCCTCTCCGGAGCGAAATATTTCACAGCACTCGTTTGTTGCATTTTTCCTACATTTCCGCATCTACCTTGATGACATTATTTTGGCCTATTGTAATTGATGACGTATATTAGTTCCCAAATAAAATGAATTATTAGTTATAATAGAGTATTTTATATCCATCGATGTCGTTGATCTAATTGCTGCGATTGTTACGATGTTATTAGCGCGTTTAGATGTATAAATGTAGTTAAAAGGCGATCCATCGTGGCCTGGGGCTTCTATACGTCCAAAAAATTTACTAAGGATACAAAGGCAACTATATACTTGCATACTTGCAACTATATACAAAGGCACGTATACTTGCGCCTATTGTTATAACAACAACATACGCTATAAACTAGTAGCACCGTTCCTGCCACCTATAGACATCATCTCGTATTATGCAATTTTGATCGTTTATTGGTGATTGTAGAACCAGGAGCCATACTTTCAAAACTCGCTAAGTGAACGTAAGTACTTACGCTCTATTTTCTTGACTATATGATTGGTGGATTTTGCTTGAAAGGCCGTCAATGATTGGCTGATGAGCTTACGATCTCTTAACTTTTTTTGAAAGTATGGGCCCTGAGCCTAATCCTGGTTGTCAAAATGTCGTTTGGTTAGCACATAATCTACGTCGGTGATGCCATGTGAACCGCATGCAGGTAAAATGCTGTAACCCTTATGATACAACAATTTCGTATATTTTTTTATTGAGAGGCGTTGTTAACTTTGATTCTTTTAAATTATAAAGTCCATCTTTAAAAAATAAACCATGTGAATTTTCTTGCAGCACCCGAAAAACTCATATAATAATTTATTTTATTTCAGATGTTCAGAATAGACTAAATCATTCTTTACAAAAGTTTCTGTTGCAGAAAATAGCTTGAATTGCGTCAGTTCACTTATGATACATTTTATTCAGGGTTGCGATAGTGAGTAGAATTTTAAAGCCAATTGCATGCATCTTGTTTGTTCAGTTTATGTGAAATTGATCGTAATTTTAATTTTCCTATGAAATTTTGCAGATAAAATTTCTACCAGAGTAAGTATTTTCTAGTCTGCTTCTCTCTTAAATTAATTTTTTTGCAGACATGATAATCAGTTGAAATTAGCAAAATTTTAGAAATTAATGCAAAGAGTACAAGTTTCCAGATTTTAAATCCAATTCTTAAAAATTGACACTTTAACAGCGTCTCCCACTCGTCCAGAGAATCGAGTAGGAAATTTTCAATTAAAAAATGAGTAGTAAAACGAGCGTTTATTTTGAGCCTTCCGTTTGAAGTATAAAAAACTCGTAATGAGGCTACACAGTACACACACACGAGCATCGAATGAAGTCGCACGACACGTGTCATCGCATTGCTATCCTTAATATATCCTTAAAATTATATCCTTAATATCCTTAATGCTATCCTTAATATAGCTCTCTGTTTCATGATGCATGCAATCTCGTGTCGTATGCGACGGACGAATCCTAGCTCACTTCTCATTAAAAAGGCAATCAAATCGCATGCATTTAATTGATGAAGCATTCTTGCTTGAAGGCTTTACGTGCATCTTAATGGGTAGGTCAAGCCAAGTAAAGCAGGAATGGGAAATGGAGCCGATGATTGGAGGTTCAAGGCCAGCGTAATTCTTCTATAGAAATCGTAGTTATTCAACTTGATTCAGAAAGTATAATTTCCAGCAATATATCATATATATAAAAGCATCGCATAATTCTGGTAATATATCATCTATCAAAGCATAGCACAATTCTGGTAATACATCATATATCAAAGCAAAGAATAATTTTGATAATATATCATATATAAAAACATGGCATTATTCTTTTAATATATCATATTTCAAGACATAGCACAATTCCGATAATATATCATATATCAAAGCATAGCACAATTCTAATAATATATCATATATAAAAACATGGCATTCTTCTGGTAATATATCAAAACATAGCACAATTCCGATAATATATCATATATCAAAGCATATAGCATTATTATGGTAATATATCTTGAACAAAATGCCCAGTTGGATACGAGCAAATACAAAACATTTGGCTGCACTTAATTCATCAAAAAAGACACGAGGAAATTGCCAGTCTTCCTCAGAATTAATTAGTAAGGAACATCAACAAGGAGGGTTTCAATATAAATACGAAAAGACAAATAAGTTAAACTCGACTTAATCAGCATCAACTCGCCAGCCATACAACCCGTCTCCTTCCTCAGGGATACAGAAAACAATTTATGAACGGAATGCGAGATATTAAATGAGGGGCAAGGGTATTTTATTTATATCGTTCCTTTGAGTGACGGTGAGCTTGATATAAATTCGCTGTCGTTGATTTAGTTGCCCTGGATGTGAGTCGGCTCTGAAATGCTACCCGATGTGCATTTAATGTGGTATTTATCATATATTTATTTGTTGGAAAAAAATTTTAATTTGTAGGAAATTTTGCTAAGCATGAGAATAAAAAACTCGTAATGAGGCTACACAGTACACACACACGAGCATCGAATGAAGTCGCACGACACGTGTCATCGCATTGCTATCCTTAATATATCCTTAAAATTATATCCTTAATATCCTTAATGCTATCCTTAATATATCTCTCTATTTCATGATGCATGCAATTTCGTGTCGTACGCGACGGACGAATCCTAGCTCACTTCTCATTAAAAAGGCAATCAAATCGCATGCATTTAATTGATGAAGCATTCTTGCTTGAAGGCTTTACGTGCATCTTAATGGGTAGGTCAAGCCAAGTAAAGCAGGAATGGGAAATGGAGCCGATGATTGGAGGTTCAAGGCCAGCGTAATTCTTCTATAGAAATCGTAGTTATTCAACTTGATTCAGAAAGTATAATTTCCAGCAATATATCATATATATAAAAGCATCGCATAATTCTGGTAATATATCATCTATCAAAGCATAGCACAATTCTGGTAATACATCATATATCAAAGCAAAGAATAATTTTGATAATATATCATATATAAAAACATGGCATTATTCTTTTAATATATCATATTTCAAGACATAGCACAATTCCGATAATATATCATATATCAAAGCATAGCACAATTCTAATAATATATCATATATAAAAACATGGCATTCTTCTGGTAATATATCAAAACATAGCACAATTCCGATAATATATCATATATCAAAGCATATAGCATTATTATGGTAATATATCTTGAACAAAATGCCCTGTGGGATACGAGCAAATACAAAACATTTGGCTGCACTTAATTCATCAAAAAAGACACGAGGAAATTGCCAGTCTTCCTCAGAATTAATTAGTAAGGAACATCAACAAGGAGGGTTTCAATATAAATACGAAAAGACAAATAAGTTAAACTCGACTTAATCAGCATCAACTCGCCAGCCATACAACCCGTCTCCTTCCTCAGGGATACAGAAAACAATTTATGAACGGAATGCGAGATATTAAATGAGGGGCAAGGGTATTTTATTTATATCGTTCCTTTGAGTGACGGTGAGCTTGATATAAATTCGCTGTCGTTGATTTAGTTGCCCTGGATGTGAGTCGGCTCTGAAATGCTACCCGCTGTGCATTTATTGTGTTATTTATCACTTATTTATTTGTAGGAATATTTTATTTGAATTTGTTGGAAATTTTCCTACGTATGAGGCAAGCCTCTTTTTGAATCCTCAATTAACAAAATTAGAAATGGCTCAAAGGATTAAAGGACGTTAAATCAAATACATTTTATTAATCAATGACGCTGCAGCAGAAAAGCATTCGTAGGATGAAACAGAAATAAAGACAAGGCGTGTATATAGTTCGCGTGTTTCGTCTCCTCGAGAACCCAGGAATAACAGGACGGTGAGAGTCCGAGAATTGGCCGTCAAAGTGTATACTAGGAGAAATAATGGCTTTTTCTTAGTAAAGAGTGTTAAGATATAATAACAATGATAATAACAATAATAATATAATGTATAGCAATATATCAGTTATCATTGTAACGTTAAATTGGACAGACTGAATGTTCCTAACCTTA
This sequence comes from Hyalella azteca, assembly GCF_000764305.2. Classification (NCBI taxonomy): domain Eukaryota; kingdom Metazoa; phylum Arthropoda; class Malacostraca; order Amphipoda; family Hyalellidae; genus Hyalella; species Hyalella azteca. Next base: position 104,423 of record NW_025940084.1, read on the forward strand.
TTCAATTAAAAATAAGGGCACATATAGTGCTCATTGATGTGCGAATGCATTGAACAAAAGCTAAGTAAAGAATTTAATCGGTCAAGTGGCAAGTTCGACATCGGCAAGGTTACTTGAGCAACATGGCACAAGGTGCTCAGGTTAGGCAAATAAGTTAAGAGAGTAAATTTACGGCAAGAATCTGACTTGGTCCCGCCAATTAAAATCGCTGTATATAGCGTTTACCAAAGGACAGAAGAAATGCACCTTAGCGAATGTTTAAGTAAAAATTCAAATTAATGAACTGTAATCTAGAAATTTAAGTGTGCGGGCGTGCATCAGTGTTGAAAGATATTTATCGAACAGGCATGCACCTTGTAACTGCAAATTTCTACTCAATTCTACGCTGCACAACGAAATTAATGTCACTTTAAGTTTCCCAACAGCAGGTAAACGAAAGATTTAAATTGACGACGAAAAATGTCAAAACCAGCACACTTAGTATGACCAATTAGTTCTCGATCGAAGCAGCTCTAATTTATTGTATAATACGCTTCGTCAACTTCCTAAGCGTCGTGCTCCAAGAAGATTGGGAAAATTGGGTGCTCCCAGATTGTGAAAACTTTCCCAACATGTTAAAGAAAAAAAAATTCAGACATTCAAGAATCTAACTATTTTTCGAGAAACTAATGCATTAGTGATGTAAAATGTCCATGTGCAGTGAGCCAGCAGCTTGATTTGAAAGTAAAAACTGTCGATAATTATTCATTTCTAGTCGAACTTAGCCGTGACTACCAGTGTAGTGCATTTAAAACTTACGATAAAAAATACCAGTGCATTTTGATTGGCTCCGATATATTTTAATACTCCTATTACATTACATGAATTTAGAGGCATTTGATGCCAAAATATATATTCAACAATGATCCAAGTTTAAATACTAAATTATTCTTTGTAATGCAACGCGGCATGCGATTTAGACACTCCAAGCAATCGTCACTCCCAGCCTTCGTTTCTTCTGAGCATAAATCTAATACTTTTCACCGCAGCAATTTCAAGTCCATTTAATCGGCGAGTTACCCCAATTAAATGAAATAAACCAGCATGTACAACTCGGCAAGAAGCGTTAATGAGCTTCGCTAATAGCCCTTCATGGCTGGAGCTTCTTTTCCATGCAGGCGTGGAAGTCAAATCCCAGTATAAATTATAGGCGTCTTATAGGAGGCCACATCCTGGCCATGTTAGGACTACTGTTCTTTAAATGAGGCCAAGCTTTAATTAACCATGGAAGGCCGATGTTAACACGCCTATTATTGTAGATCAAATACTTGGAACCAGAGAGACCATATTTCGGTTGGCCATTCGATGGGCGACATTTAAAGCTGCTGATCTCACGGCGATAATTCCGAACAATAAATTACGAAGAATTCAATTGCTGCTCGTGCACGACCAATCGTGCGGGTAGAGAACTGCTGGCAGGAATAAAATTGTTCTCATCGTAATCGCGTCGTGATGGGTTGCGTGACGCGGCTCTCAGGCTCATTGATCAATGCTCCCTGTCCCGCGGTCTGGTCATACCACGGGACACATCGGTGCCTTGAACTTGCCGTTAGTCAGGCTCTAGAATACGAGGCTTAAGAATACCGATAATACTAAGCCGTGAGGAAATCGCATGCAATTATGAAATAATTGAAATATGATGCTATTTATTGGTAATTTGTAATTGCTTACATTCTGAAACAGCATTCGATTATTTGTTTTGATTGTATTGAATATAAATGCTCACATTAGTTACCGTTACAATAGCTTTAATCGAAAGTTTTCATAACATACTTTTTATAACATATTTTCACAGCTATATACTCTTGACAGACATTCCAAAGTATTCCATATATTCTTAATTCAAAAATAAGATTGGAAACTTGCCTGGAATCGAATAATGTCACCCAACTCTGCCATCGACCGAGGATCTACCCAAATATCAGGTCAGACGTATTCGAAAATGTAAACGTAATTGAATTTGGAAACTGAGTTACGGAGCAGCGAAAAATATATTTATGTCCTGTTGCCCGTCTTCCTCGCCCGGAGAATGGCGGTGCTCACGGATAATCTCCGCTAGAGAGAGTCTGGAATTTATTGTTATTTCTTAGTAAATTCGAAGAATTGCTAAGTGTTACGGCACAAAATCGTGGTTATACATGAGAATAAATCATCAGCACGATTGTGTTAAACCACACTTTTTTCTATTTAAAATTTAATGCTCAATAAATAACATCATGCAGGAGCGTTGTACGAGTACCGAAAGTTCATTCTCAGTTATTGCTGCATAAGCCAAGAGACAGCTAGGCGATTATAGGTTTTTGTTGAAGTAATGTCATTTATATGCCTCAAATTTAACCACTTATAATCAAATTGCAGGGAATATCTCATAATTTCTTGGAGGGAATGGACAGTAATGAAACCTCAATACAAAGGCATAGCATTATATTGTAATAATTCTTCAGAATTTGTATACTTCTCCACCTCCGGTTCACAACCTTCACAATTATTTCGTTAATATGTATGTAAAGCACTCGGAGCAAGATTCTCTGAACTTATCGCATTAACTAAAATTTCAAAACTAAATTCGTCGATATGTCGAATAATAAAAACCAAATACAGTACTCTGATTCATTGACTCACTCACAACGCAAATTTTGAGCGCTGTGTTTAGATTTAAATTATTAGAAATTATCTTATTTCCGATCTTCCGGTGATTCATTCACTCCCAAACATGCAGATCAAATCAATGTAGCTTGAAACATGAAGCTAAATCGCTCCGTCGATCATCTACTGTCCTGAAAAATTAATCACGGTACAAAAAATCTTGCAACCTATCAAATTTTCTATACAAAGCCATCCTACTGATCGTACATATTATTTGCAATTGTGAAAATGAAATGAAAACTCACGAAAACTATGAAAAAGACATGAAAACTCACGATGCTGCGCATAATATTTGACAACATGTGATTGGAACCTAGGATCCTTGAAACGGATCATTTGTATTAGTGTATTATAGTAGCTTCAGTAGATGAGTTTCGCAACTGTAGCTTCTCGTAACAATCGACACCTGGCAGTCTTATTTAAAAAGTTTCTCTTTGAATATACCCTTAATGAGAAATTTTTGAAGGAAAATCTTAAACCTTTTTTAATCTCTAATCTTATTGTTATGCAATAAATTACGATACTCTATACTACCAAAGCTTAACAAGTGAATATGCCAAATTATTTGTCTTAGTGATCATTCGATGAATTTAGGTTATAATAAATCCTACATCTTGGATGATTACTTTCTCACGCGTTAAAATTTAGCTTTAAGTAATTTCTCACTAAGATGTACGAATTCTCAAAAAATTAGTAGCCCAATCGTGAGATCAACGATGATAACAGAAAAAGCAGGTTTGCTCGCTCGGCAAATATGGGTCCCGCTAGGTAAACAATACCCCAGCAGTGTCAGCTACCAGCGGTCTGGTGATAGCAGGACCCCAAACAAAATTTAGAGTCGCCCCAGCGTCTGCTAATCCAAATCAGAAGCTGCCGCGTCTGTAAATTTTCACTGGGACAAGCATGAGGGGAAGGCAGGATAACGCCTCCCACTTCCGTGCTGGTGGCCGTACATGTCCCCACGCGCTCGTTTGCGGCCTCTACACCCGTGATGTGCAATAATCGAATAATTATATGACTTTTTCTACGGTGAGCTACTGAAACAAATAGAAATTGAGCCATGAATTGGCGAAAGACTTTATTATGTGGTTTAATATACATACTAACTATTTATGCTGTGAGACAGTTGGTGGTGCAAGAGCTGTATATTCAACAATATTGCTCACCAGTTGATAATAAAAACCGATATTTCTTACATGAAAATGCAAATTCACTATTTTCCCAGCACCTAATTTGTGCTCATATTCTACCATCGATCCAAATTTTGAACAAGTTTTTATGCGAATTTCCTCGCCCAACAGTTGTAATTTCCAATTTTTGTGAACGTCCAGAATTCACTAGCCAGGAAAATTTACTAAATTGTTAATGAAACCACTTCCATATAAAATGTGGTGGATTTCTTGTTATTTTCATTTCTAGTAATTTCCGAGTTATTTTCTATCCAAGCTGTCGTTTAATAAAGCTTTATAATTGAAGTTGGAGGCACACAAAGACCAATTTATCTAGAAAGAATGTGACATATACATGTTATTTACTTTGGAATTCGACACCCGGCCACTACGTTTCTGTAACGGCAGATAAAAAAAAAACGTTTACTTAAATATATTCAGCTCATTTATTTGAAAATCCATTAAGTATGTATCGTAGCTGTTCATACATATGGTTGAAAATGGATACCTAGAAAAAAAACAGTATATACCTTTGCAATTAGCGGGACCTTTATTATTCGCTCATCACCAACTACTTGCTGACCTGTAGGTTTGCAGGTTTGAAAAGCAAAATGTGCAATACAAACTTTCTTAGAAAATACAATATACAAAGTGTCTTTGCCATGACAGTCAGAACCTCGAGTAGAAATTCGGCATTTAGAAAATATTATTTTCCTGGAAGTTTAACACTCGCAGAAGAACATCCATCAATGTTGCATTCCCCTCTCTGCCTGCCCAGAGTTTAAAACCATGTAATTTATTCGCAACACTGCAGTAACGAGAGGCTGTTTGAAAAATTTATCCTTATGAGTAATTTTTATTTGTTTTCATGAATAATGCGGACTGGAACTCGCTCTCAATTACAAATAAAAAAGTTCGTAAGCTTTATCGTCGTATCATTATTGATATACAGGCAGTTTCAAAAAATCTTTAAGGGGAATAAATTTCCAGATTCTAACAAAAAGAAGGAGTTCATTATGTAAACATTTTTATTATTTCTGGAGATAAGATTCCATCAGACAAAAATATCGAAGCGTATGTAATTCTGCTATAAAATTGTGAGTCAGAAGATTTAAGCAACCGGAATTGAATTAGCGAGTTGCGAATATCAGTAAAAGTTCTTCTGGCAATTTTATTAACTTGAACTTGCCGCTCACAACAAGGTTTAATAAAAGCATTCAAGAGCATGCATAATTCAAACTGGGTAATGAGTGAGTGCAAAAAAATATAATAAACTTCAGGCGCATGAATGTACTCGATTTTTACATTTAACCCAAGGTCTCGTGTATAGACGTAATCAGCCTCGAGCAACGCTGAATTGCTGTTGATTGTAATCAACAGCGGTGGGCACACGGCGATATATTGCCGGATGCTCAGCATCGATCGAACGTACAATTAACAAGAGGCTGCAGGCAAGCGTTCACTCGCTGGCATCTCGCGTTCAATCGACCACTCGCAATCGGACTCAAGAAATCAGCAGTCCTGAACAAAAATATCCTACTCTTTTAATTAACTGCTGAATTTACTACTTGTTAGCTGAATGATTTCAGCCACAATACGATGAAGCTTTCCTGTGCAAGCCTTTTAATTAAACTTGCCGGTTTCGCTTCTGCTTGCGAATACTAAAGGGCATAATTGGTATGCGGTGATTCTGACTTATTTAATTTTACTTGGTCAAATTTTGACCAATTTGGCTTAGCAAAGTGCTCCGATGACAGCAGCTATATAAATATTTTCAACCGCACTATGTTAATTTTTTACAAAGATCCCTTACATCTGACGAGTTTTGTATTGTTCTACTGAAGTGGTCCAAGGAAATTGCCCACGTCAGAATAGCTACAACGCCACAAATTGAAGCTTAATTGAGGCAACAGTTCATAAACGCTCGCGCACTCGAGTACTTAATTACACCATGCAATCTTGTATGTCATACCATTGTTTCACGAATTAATTATATTCTTATTTGCTATTAAATAAATGCCCAGATGATGAACGAAAACATGTGATCCAAGGACCGTAGGTGGAAGATGAGTATTTAAGTATTTCTTTCAAGTAGAACATCTTGAGTCTGAAGCTTGGAAAATATACGCGCGTGCCTCAAGAACTTTCTCAGAACCAGGCCAACTTTGAGCTGCCGAGATGCAAATACCGTGTCGCAAGTAGTCCAATGTAATCAAATTAATGCAGCGTCATGGTTCTAAACAAGGGCGAAAATACTTGTTGGGGCCTGGCAAGTTTTAGTGAGGCGGTTTGATGCGCGGTCGAGAAGTTGACCGCAATATGGTTGATATTGCAGAAATATTGCGCAACTTTCAATGAAAATTATTCGCTTCAGTTGGAAACAACAGTTGGAAAAATCATAAAAAAAAACATTAAACCTTGACATAATATCACCAGGACATTATCGATTGAGTTAGATCTTGCAGCCACGACCAGCTCAATGCCATACCTCAGTCAGCGCAATAAAATAAAATGTATATATTAACATTTGTTGCATAAGTCGAGAAAATTTATTTTAATGTTGCCGTGCATGTTTGTTGCGTTGCTCACTGCGCGTGTTGCACTCACGAGCAGTTTTAATTAAATAACTTCGGAAATACATGCCTCTTTCCTGCAAAAATACATGAAATAAAACTGAGTTTATCCAAAAATATTCACCTTATCTGATACCAAGAGACTCAAATGGTCGTCAAGCATCACTGCGGCGCTCTCATAATGACATTAAGAAATTTTCTATAACGCAGCTTAGCCGCAACCACCGGGATACTAAACCCGCGTTGCGTCAGCGCTTGGCAAGAATATATTCTACCTACGTCTCCTCAGTATATATATCAGATATATATATATACTGATATATATATCAGATATATATATATCAGATATATATACTATATATTCTACCTATAGCCTATAAAATAGAGCCTTCAAATTTATGCGGCGATAAAACAATTTATTGATAGAGAATGTCCGTGTATTGCAACCAGCAAACTCTCATCGAATATCATGTCTTGCCATTAACATCTGGGTCGCTTTTGTGCCCAATTAAAAATTTTGTACCACTCGTAAGCGGCCATTAAATGGCCGTAAGGCAGCCATTGATTATTCGGTAACTGCCTCCAATTTTGTGATGGATAAAGCGAATGTCACAACCCTCCACTCATTATCTCTGACATTTACAGAGGATTACTTCGTTCAGTGATGAAGGTCCTAATCAAGAGAGGCAAACACCGGCTCCATATACAGATCAATATCCGAGTATAACCTTTGTAGGTGCGAGGTTAGAACGCGAGACTCGGCCGAGGGTGTATAGTTTTTTTTTTTAACTCGGCCAAACGAATGCACTAGGCTTCGCCCCTTTGAGTGTCATACCTCAAATGCCGTGCAGTCTTTTAGTTCCAGAGCAGAGAATCTCTCACTATGTTTATAGTTCAACCAATTTTCGATTCTAATTCTAAGCCTGATTAGCGTTCGTTAGGAAATTATATTACTCTGCAGGGGAAGAAAATAAGTTAATATTCCATGGTCAGATTTAAACGCGTCGATCGTTTTCGTTCCCCAACTGTTATTTGTTTGCAGTGTAGAGGTCATCAATATCCCGAACCTATACGATCATGTAGGCTAGTTGGGTGTTCTGAGACCCCCAACAACAGTATTGTCCCTAATAAATGAGACGCATAGTGTAATTGCTCCTTTGTTATGCAACTGTAAATTTCTTATCGGAAATGAATTCACCCTCTTCGATTTGAATTAGGTTAGTGCGGAAATCAAAATTTTAATGAAATTACGCTATTAAATCATTTAAAAAATGCACGTGTCCTGTTTTTGACCTGTACTACTATTGTAATCTGCCATCACTATGAAGAAATCGATTAAATCTTAATTCAGAAGTTGCATCAGTCCTAAGGCCTATAAAACATTACTTGACGGGAACGAAATGTGATTTCTGATGTCGTGTTACCTTAAGAATGACGAATTATGTAAAATTCGTTGCATGAGCGATCATTCAAAGGGCTATCGGCAACATCAGATTTAGGAGCACATAACTCAAGTTCATGAAGTTCTTGCAATTAAGCGCGACGGCAACGACGTGGTCGCGCTAATTTCAACTTGGCCATGGCAGTCCACCTCCTCCCCTCGCCGCACCCAATTAAGCGCCTATGACCGGCCAATTTTACGCAGGGTTTGCCCAAACCTTCAGGTTATGTTAATCATAGTGAAACTTTCAGGCATTTTCATTGCCGTGAAATGTTTGGTTCCCTTCATCATCGCGAAGCTTACCGGCTCTTTCATCATAGTGTAACGGTTATTTGCGTCCATCATCGTGAAACTTTCAGGCACTTTCATCATCGTGAAACATTTGTTTACCTTCATCATCGTTAAACTTTCCGGCACTTTCATCGTCGCAAAACTTTCAGGCACTTTCATCGCCGTGAAACGATTATTTGCGTTCGTTATCGTTAAACTTTCGGGCACTTTATTAATCGAGAAACACTTGGTAGCGTTAATTATAAACTTGGGACGTAATTTGGGTCTGAACCCAGAAAATTCATACACGTTCACATAATTGATGCGCTTTCATCAGGGTGCACACAAATAAAGCAATTTCAAAAACTTACATAAATAATGCACGCTCACGTATGTGCACATTTTTCACAGTAAATTGGAATGGTGACAAAAAAGTCCTCAGATGAAGCTCATCGCAATAAAAAATGTTATTTCGTTGCCGTTCTGAGTGAGCGCGCCAGTGTCTGACGTTGCTAAGCATTACGTAGGATCGCTGGTCGTTCTGTTGATGTTGTTGTTGTTGTTGTTGTGGCTGTTGCGGCGGCTTCATCGTAAAAAATTCAACTCAATTCCACGCTGGGCTGGCTAAGCGTCAGCCAATATCCCAGTGCACGAGGCGGCGATTCTATTCCAGTGTTTATTTGGACCAGAAGTTGCGCGAAAACACTTTCGCCTGATAAATAAATGAAATACAGCGCTATTCCTGGCTAGCTTTCTTTTAACCTTGAATTTAAATTCGGCATAAGAATTCGTTTGAAATTTAACTAACAGAATTGATTGATTTGCGCTCAAATTTACAAAAATCAACGTTACCTTTGAGCCCAAAACACCTCCGTTTCTTTGATCTGACGTTCGCACCGTTTTGTTTTCTCTCATGACTAACCAGTTTAAGTTGACAATATGCACACTTTTGTGACTATGTTTCGTTTGATGCGAAAAATTTTTTCACTTGTATTGCTATTACGAAGCTGTTGACATGTCTTACACGTTTTGTTCAATGATAGAAATATGACCAGGTCACCGGTCTAAACCTTTCAAAAGTAAAAAATCTTTCAAAAGTCTTTCGGAATAATCTGTTATAAACTTTTTTTTCGTATATGCCTGAAAATTATACAAACAAATTCATGGCTTGGGTATGGGTCTTCGCCTTGACTCTACTTTTGCGACAATTTTCATGTGCTTTCACGAGATTTCTTGACTTGTCAACTGTACCTTCGAGTTAGAGTTATTTTTTACAGTAGATAGAATGAGGACACCTTCTAAATCTTCAAGCATTCCCTTCATAAATACTTTTCGAATGTTCACCAACATGTGTTGTTGGTCAATAATTTTAAAATTGGTTTCTTCTTCACGTATAAGATTCTATTCCTGCAGCCCTCCTCGATCAGCCCTCTTATAGTACAGTTGTGCGCAGTGCGCATCAGCGTCTGTTAGAATAACGTCGCGTAACTTCTACGTGAGATTTGTCGTACAATGCAGCAGGTGATATCGTCCTGGAATTCTGATAGCTCTCTTTCCTCGTTCGGCTGTGCGCCTACGCGCCCAACTGTGCGATGTTCCAGAGAGATCACCCCCTCCCTTACCTAGTCGCCACTACCAGGATGGGCTATTACAACAACAACAACAACGTCCCAGAGAGCGATTTTAAGATTTTAGATTCCACCTTCGGTAACTCAGATTTAATGTTCTTGGAAACTCTGTACATTTGAAAGCTAAGACCGTGTCTTTAATATAAGTCTTATCCTGTTAGGAAACGCAGTGCAATACGTTGTTTAATTAATAGTTAGGGTTCAGGCATTTTAATTGAGGTTTTGAGTCACGGGACCTCTTGGAGACATGCTACGTACTTATTCATTGTTCTGAAGTAAGTTGATAGTTATAGACAGTAGTAGAAAGTTCAAAAGTTGGTATTAAGTGGATAGTTTCACGATTTATGATTCTGCGCCCTTCTTCTATTCGTGTTCTACCCAACACTTCGCGCATGAAACGTTAGACGTTAAACTAACAATGACACATTAATGCAACAATTCTGTACAATTCAGTCTCTTGGATACCAGTTGCTTAAGAAAGAGCACGAAAATATGATAGAAACACAAGTGAAACCATATTCTCGACTGATTTACCCACAAATAGATGCTGAATGCTCGCACATATATGCGCGATAATCAGAGGCGATGATCCATCGTGACCTGGGACTGCTACATCCGAAACGTGTACTGAGGTAACTAAGGACTTAGGAAATGGTAGCCCGGGGCGGGGGATTTAGGGGAGCGTCTACCCTAGAATTTTGTATTTTGGCTTTTCCGGTTTTTAGTCTCATCTTAAAGCTGACATTCTGACCTATCCAACGGTACCAAAACTCTCTCTGTACGTTGATTTATGCGTTCACGACAGATCATGAAAGGGAGGGGGATGTGGGAGTTCTCTAACAAATAGAATAGGAGGAAATTAGCTGCCGAGCACTTTAAAAAGAGTGTCTGCTTCAGCTGCAGCTCAGTTACCCGCCTGGCGTTGTATGAGGAGGTGTGCATGCAGTCGTTCCCACCATCCTTGACTGGAATCAAGTTGCAGTAACGTTTAGTTGTGTATCCTTGCTACATTGAGTGCCTATTGCGATGCGCGCTGAACTTTATCGCGCTCTCCTGAACATTCACACTAATTGGCACGGCAAACCTATCTCCCCCTAGACTTTTGAAGCTACAGCGATGAGACATATACCATTCGATTCGTCAATAAAATCTTTAGAAACCATCTGGTCATTTTTTTCGATTTCGTTATAGTTTGGATTATATTTTGCAAGAAGGGGGGGGGCGGAGCGGGGAAAATTTGAAATTTTTTGAAAAATTTTGGAAAATCCCCCCTTCCTCCCGAACAAATTCGAAATTCAAAAAAATGATAGGATAGATTTTAGATATGATTGTTACAACTCGAATGATACGTGTCTCGATGTTGTAGCACGATATTTGTGAGAGGAGGTAAATTTTTAAAGTATCCCCTTTTTGCGCCGTTTTCTATGAATTTCACGTTTTTTCCTTTTTTTTCGATAAATTTACATGAACAAAAATTTCTTAGATCTCTGTTTTACATATGTGTACCAAGTTTCAAAACGATTCGTTCGTAAATGAGAAAGTTTTCAAAAGAGGGAGACGGTCTCCTTAAATGCAAGTTCACTTGCCGTATCAATATTTTTGCCGAGTTCATCAACATTGGCATCATGCAGACAACATCAGCCAAATGGGACAAATTCCGAATGAAGTGAAGAATTGGCCATTCTATGTGGTTCAGTTTAGTCATGAATATTCTGTGCACTTCAGCACAGTTATAGTTTCTCTGAATGGACGATGAGATTTGATAATCATTTGTGCTTGGTTCATGAGTTGTTTCACTAACCTAATATTTCATATTACAACATGTACAATTGTACATCCCACGATGTCCAGCGATCCTAAGTTTCTCATTCATTCATCACGAGCTGGAAGATGCTTGCGCTTAATGAGCTAATAAAACCTGCAGCAACAGTGGCCTGCGCCCTCAAGTTTTTCTTCCAAAGCTAATGGAGCGAACAATGGCTTGTTTCTTTGCCTGCTTTTTCCTTCTTCTGCCTTATCCGCTGGTAAACATAGCAATACTGTGGCGCTGAGTGTGTTACATCCTCATAGGTTAGCCGACAATGAAAGATAATATTGAAAATGTTGATATTGATAAGTAAGTTAAGACTGTTAAATAATTATTATTTACTATTATTTGCGTTAAAAACACTATTTTTTAAATATTATTTGTGGTAAAAACTGCAGTATTTTATGCTAGAAGTAACTATCGCTAGGCATAAATTTCAGGAGCAGCCAAATAGAATTACTGACGAATAAAAATATCTCCATATTTGTAAAACAAAATGGCGCGAACTGTTATTTAATCTGGAAATAGAAAGCATCAGATACCAGCGTCCTCTCTTGCAGCCGGGAGCTTGGAGGTTGCGTTTATTTCTGTCATCTTCTAGTCTGTAGTTTGTTTGACTTCTGGAACTCTTGGAGTTTTAAAAAACTAACCCTATCTTCTAATGGGTTTAGGTACGGTACCAAACTTAGATACCGTTTTTGCCTTCCACTCCACGGTCAAACATTTCACTTTTCACTACGAGACTTCACCCACTGAAACAAAGTAGCTATTCCACCTCTCGGCTCGGGTCATGACTTCGACAACAGTAAATTCTCTGCCTTCTTGCGGTAGCGTATAAATTTTTTATATTAGCTTGCATTTGACAAACAACAGACCCAAATATACGGTCATCCTAATTTTTAAGTCACACATTAACTGAATGTATCTCCTTTACGCTTAATGCACCTGATGTCCATCATGCATTACAACTTCACCCGAGCGCAGGAACATCGACAACATTAGCACTTCTTCTGGACTGCACGCGCCAGTCTTTTTACATTTAGGCCTACACTTTTAGAGTTAGTTTTATTTTTTATTATGTGAAACATGAATGCAATCATAAAAAATAGTAAATAGCAAACTACAAAAACAATGGAGAAAAATAATCTATGGTTAAACTAAAGATCATTCTTTATCTAATGTCCCCTGCATCCGAGTTTTGTTAAACAATAATACTGCTTGTCGTAGCTGTGTTAGTGGCGACGGCCGTTGCGTGTTAAACGATTTTAGAGCGAGGCGGATTGAGAAGTACTGTATTTCTATGGTTAAACCGAAGATCCCTCCTTGCAAACTTACAAACATCTGATGCCCCCTGCAGCCGAGTATAGTTAAACAATTTTACTGCTTGGCGGATTGAGAAGTTCTGTATTTTTATATGGTCAAACTAAAAATCCCTCCTTACAAACATCTGATGCCCCTGCAGCCGAGTATAGTTAAACAATTTTAGTGCTTGGCGGCGCAGCGTTAGTGGCGGCGGCCGCTGCGTGCAGCGCGGCAGTTCGCGTGCCCCGGCGCCGTTTGCTCAGGAGGGCCGCGTAGCCTCCGCTCCTCTCGGTCCTGCCGTGTCCTCGCTATAATTATTATATGTCTCACTCCTCACTTTCCCTTTACTTCTATAAAATAACGGTCCACCGGATTCTATTTTTCATTCTATGAACAAATATAATTCATCATTTGTGATTGACTGCTCCGAATCATCACTCTAATAGTCCAGTCGTCAGAGGAATGGAACTCGTAAGTCTCCTTTCCATGTCATTCAAGACTTGTAGTGCTTGAGAGAAGAAGCTTGTAGACCAGTAACCTGATCAGATATATCAAAATGACTGAAAACTGGCTAAATTTTTTTGTTATATAGATTATAATCATCTATAGTATTATTTAAATATATTTTTAGACTTTTAATATACTGTTAAAGCCATTTTAATGCAGCGACTAGTGGTAGCGATTCTTCTCAACTAATCAAAACTCTCGTTCAGTAGAAAACACTATGTTGTAGCGAAATTCTCTGTAATCGTGAGGAATTTTCAACTAAACATACGCACTTTCCGAGCTGTATTATTTACTATGAATTAGTGCTTGAACTCTTGATGCACATATTAACTAATTACCACACGAAAAATTTATGCGCTGTTAGAAATGCCTGCGTATTGTACAGTCAGTGAAGATGTCATACACCTCTCTGAATATGGAATACAATGTGGAGTTGATAGATGGCAATTTTTCAGCACTTCGGATGTCGATATCATACAGCGGTGATATGCGGCGGTACCGTACATAAAAGTTCAATTTTACTGACTACGGCATGTCTACATGTAATGTCAACGTGCAAAATGCAAATAAGAGTCGATAAAATAAGAAAGTCATACTAATAAAAAACTGTTGCAGCGAATTCTGGAATTTCTCTCCAGAGTATTTGACGCATCTCAAAATTCACTGAAGTAATATGTAATGAATGCATAAAAAGGACAATGTTATTTTGATATTTTCCCACATTTATCAAAATTGAACGCTTCGCGAGGTCAGGTAGCTTCGTACAGTGACGGGAATATTCCTATGAAAAGTGTCTCAACACGGGAGTAATTATCATACTTTTAACTATTGAAATTTATAGATTGGCTCATTTTTTAACATGAGAAACTTGTGTGCAATTATCCTAAATAATAAATAGTGATGGAAGCTAAAACATGCAGAAAATTTATTATCCGTGGCTCTCAGAATAAATGTTCATCCTCATGATCATCAGATGACCAAAAATACAGAGGGAACAGCACAAATGTAGAGTATGCGGCGCGAACTCTTAGCAGACTTGCAATAAATTTAGCGTCAATAGGAGTTGGAATTGTCTAGAAGTTCTCCTCAAGGCGCTTTCCAATTTTGCAGTTGTCCGACTTTTTCTTGCCATCATCAGTCTTTGGACAACAATTGGCCCCTCGTCCTTGATTTCTTCGAGTGGAAGAACTATCCAACACGTGAGGTAATCAAAGGAATTTATTTCCATCATGCAAATTGAGTCTTGAGATTTGTGTTCTCTCAGTCATGAAATATTTATTTAATTTTCAATCAATGGCAAATTATGAACTGAAATGCCTATATTTCTTTTATTTATCATGCGTTCATCGGTCAAAATTAATTCCCATCGCTGAAATAGGAACAAGCTCAGAATCAAGGGAATTTTGAGCCTTAATTCTGTACAGTGTATATATTTTTACCAACATTTATCACGAGAAAATAAGATTGGGAGTCTATATTATATACAATACAAGAATAAAATTATGCGCATAAATAAACCTCAACAATCTGTATTTTTTTGTGCTCATATCTATACTATAAGGCCTTTAGAAAAGCCTTTAACATTACAACGTTCAATTCTAAACATAAAGTTGCTTGAAATGAATTCAGGGACACAAGTCAGAGGTATACGCTGAGAGCATTAACTTTTTAAGCATAAAATGTATCTAAATTCTACGAGAAAATAAAAAAATCACTCGAATCATTAAAAATCAAATCAGAGCAGTAGATTCTAGAGTCAATATAAGCGACAAAGTTGAAACTCGAATGTACAAACATAGCCTGAAGTCAACAATCAATTGTAAAATCATTTGGTAATACGTTTCCTCAAGGCCATCTTCCCTGAAGTCATTGACGGCAATTCGTATTTTGTGCACTGAACACATAACAAAATTTTCGACTAGAAGATGAGCAGCTTTTTAAAAAGTTTGTGCAAGTAAAAGATGGAATGAAAGATCGGCAAAGAATACTTATCCTGGAAGTTCAGATTTGCAGCTGCGTTTTTCTCAGGTCCCCAAGTTTTACGGGCAAGTTTGGGCTAAATGTTGAGACTCATTAGCTGAAAAAAATGTACTTAAAAACAAAAGAGCTCTTAAGAAGGCTAGCAAGTCTTTTGTCCAACAGAAAAGAGATGTAATTATTTAGGTAACCGATATAACGACAAGATATGAAAGCCTTATATCATCACTGGAATCTTGATATGTCTTGGTGAAGGCCACGAACTTGATAGAACATAATATCTGGAAAGAGCCCACATATGTGATTAAAGTAAACCGATTTCTAAATATGCTGTACATGTATAGGTACTTGATTTCCTTTTAAAATTAAACTAGCTTTCGTTTGTAAAAGTGGGATATATGTTTTCAATCAAAGTTACCTCGAGTGAAGCAAATATTTCGTTTCAGCGAAATTTTCACTGCACAACATAATTTTACAGTAAAATGCTCACTTCTCTCGCCTACTGAATTTTCCCGTTGGATCATGGTCCAAAAGCCATTTTTCTCACTTGTCTCAGCGTTGATCTGTCGCGCCACCAAAAGACTCTTCGGAAATCACTGGATTCATTTTTCAAACTTTAGATCCACTCAAAGTTCGGTGAATGCAAAGGTGTCCGTCGATCCGACGGCATTCACATTCAGCTCGACTGACCGAAATTTCAAGATAAAAAAGCGAAGGTAAGAAAGAATTCTGGGCGCCCCGTCCTTGCCATTCGTTAGATTCCAAAAGATTTTTCTCGGATGAACCAAGTTTCTCTACGTGATATTCAAATCGAATTAAGTGAGAGAGGGTACGGAGAATGCATTTTGGAAAACCGTAAACCAGCCTCAGTTGTTCCCTGGTTTATTGCTCATGCATCGCTTTTCAATGAACTAGATAGACTCCATTGATAATGAAATGAAATTTCTCCATTTTATCGACATGCGTAGTGTTTTGAATGAGAAACAGTGCCACATTTTTGCGCATGTTCATGTATAGAAACATTAAATTTGGCAAATCCGAAATATTTCATACACGTGACTTGAAATATTTTCAAAAAGTCTTAGAGTTTTTTCACGATATCGTTTCTTATCGCCTTTAATCGTCTGCGAGCAGATCGTCGCAGTTCAGGTCGACGAGGATGAGACTCGAATTCATCGGATCCAAGGTATTTCGAATTATCACAGCTACTTCTCTTCCTAATGATACTATTAATAAAACGTTTACTCTCCACTGCACTAAAGTTAATCCTTGCCAAGATGGAATATCAGTCTAGGCTGTAAGTTATGTTAAAGGTATTAGGCACAATTCGCTTGTCTATGGGTCCTCTCGGGAGTCTAGGCACCAACAATTATTGTGGGGAGGGAGCAAGCGATTTTAACCTTCGAGGCTTTCCTACTGAGCCGTGAACATCACCACTTTCAAGCGGAATTGTCATATTGAGTATTTGTCAGCTATCAAATGAGATAGCAAATTAAAAAAAAAAGAATGTCTCGTTCCAGAATTCGGCAAATTGTTTAAACACAATGAGACGGAGAGAAAAAATAACCTTCTAAACAGAGGTTTAACAAATTCATAACACAATTTTGGCTATTGAATTTGTTAAGTAACTCTAGGTAATTATAATGGCTTTAATGCTGCCTTCCTAATAGTTCGATCGAATTTATATTCAAGTGGTATTCACGGGAAACACCAGGCATGTAGATGAATGTAGTTTGGCCGTACGAATGCGAGCGGCGCAAACCTGCTAAATTGACATCGTTAGCGCTGGCTGGCTTTGAAGCTCTCTTGAAAGGAGGCATCACTCGAAATTGAGGTCGATGAAGAAGACGCTTGATTGCTAAACACGAGCGACTGTGGCTTCAATCCTGATCTTCCTGCTGCGTCGTTGAGATCAAGACGCTCCTATATTACTGGAGCCATGAATCTTGTCCATGACAACCGCATGGTATTGCAAAAATAATTGTTGTCGAGCGTGTCCCATTGTAAAAATTAGTTATTATTACTGCGGGCTGCACTTATGGTTTGTATTTCCCAGTTCTCGTTTCACTTTTGTAAGTAACATTGCTATTAAATTCACTTTAACCTAGAATTCTACTGAAACTACACAGGAAAGATAAATGATGTTTTCAACTATTTCCAAAATATAAAATCTAGTTTTCAAAACCATTCATTTTGAGCATGGAAAAAAATGTAATTAGTTATCATTTGGCAGTTGATATTTTGGGCTTAAAAAAGGAGGTGACGCTTCCAGAAATATTCAGTAGTTGCCTGTTCGATTTAGATTTATTTTGGATTCAAGTTATGTCGATGATTGGTAGATATATTTCAGTCTCATCATTGTAAGGATGGATTGTGTATTTACCGCTAAAGGTTCGTTAGCCCAAAAAATTTAATGGTTTTACTGAGTCGGACACTGACGAAAAAAATTTCCGCTAAAACTAATTCTTTATTGTATCTAAATATAAACTAACAGTTATTGTATTCATAATTCTCAGCAACCTGTTTTTTCGGAAATAATTTATATATGATTTTTGAATTCGTTATGTCAGTATTGAAAATATTGGAAAACAGCCTTGCGGGAAAAAAATTGTCGCAGTGCGCGGACAACATCTGGAGTATATAGTGTTGAGGTCGTGGCACGTGTTTATTCTGATGGATTTCATGCGTCATATGCTGAGTTGGAATCAGCTAACGATTGCTAGTTGCATTTTGTCTGTAGTTTGCGCTAACATGCAGAACTCTTTGTACTCCGAAGCGAGCATCATTATTGATGAATAACTATTACACTGATTCGAAGTTATTGACGAAATCATTCATTTTTACGTCCAACTTACTTGTCACATGATCATGCTATAATTCATTGTACAAAATTATTCCAATAATAGGCGTGTGAAAATAATGAATTCAGCTGCAATAACAGAGGAAATTGATTTTGCGAAATCATTGAATGTTGGCGTCGACATTCATGTTGAAAATTCTTTATATAGAATAATCATTATCATCCACATGGAAGAACAGGGTCCGAATGCTTGGGTTCTTTGCAAAACAAAATTAAATATGTAATATTCTTCAAGTCAATTTAGTACCGAAACAACAATCGTAAAAATTGTATTTTCAATCAGCGTATAACTTTTGAGTTTTATACTTTTATTTCAGTTCACCAAGTAAAGACTCCTGGCTGCACAAGAGTAAGAGAATAATTATTTAATAAAATGGGAAATTTCGTGCAATCGCAATCTAAGTAATTGGCAAGATCTAAAAATTAAATGAGTTTATTAAATTTTTACTAAAGGCTCAGGCTTCAGTGATTCAAACTCAAATTCTTGGAGATGCGGCAGTTGATGAAGTCAGTGAGTGACCGCATGCCATGTAAAATCAAATGATCTCAACGTATTGCGTCAACGTATTGCGTCAATGTATTGCGTCAACGTATTGCGTCAATGTATTGCGTCAATGTATTGCGTCAATGTATTGCGTCAATGTATTGCGTCGATGTATCGCGTCAATGTATTGCGTCAATGTATTGCGTCAATGTACTGCGTCAATGTATTGCGTCAATGTATCGCGTCAATGTATTGCGTCAATGTATTGCGTCAATGTATCGCGTCAATGTTTTGCGCCAATGTATTGCGTCACGAGAAAAAGAAGTAAAGATGCACCAACGCTCTAATGTCGCCGCCAGCCACGACTCAGCCTCAGGTTTTATACTGCCAATTTTAACATTACCAGAGTTTCGCGCTTTATAAATGTTTGAAGAATAATAATCGAGTTTTAATGGCGAAGTTTAATGAATTTTGCATGAATACATTCACATACCTGAGTTTAAGTTGCTCTAAGTGTGCTAAAGCACCCACATGTTAATGACGAAATTCATTGGGAAAAAATAAATCAGTAGCAATAAAAGCCTCTTTCGGAAGCAAAGAAGTGTGGTGGACTATTGACATGTTGTGGTGCCTGGACTGCAAGAGACTGTTCCCGGATCTCGCCAGACTAAAGGCGTGATAACACGCATGGTTGAACTAGTGTAAGGTTGACCCATCATAAGCCCATTTTTTGCTTATGTATTTCGTTGTTCGCCTGTGACGTCACTGATCTCAGTTACTTCGCGGGCATTAACCTATCACTGAAATGCGATCTAACCAGTCAACCAATCAGTCATGGGAATAACGGGATTGTTTACGCTTCTCGATCTGCGTGACGTAACAAGAAAACTGAACTGAAAGACGGAACTTCTCGTGGGTCAACCTTATATAGTTCAACCATGATAACACCCGTCGTTTAGAGCCAACGATGATTGATAATATTTATGACGAACATCAAAAATTTTAATGCAGTCATGAACAATGACGAACATCAATTTTCAAAATTTTCTTCCTTGAAGTACGGGTCTAAACTAAACCAACAAACAAGGCCTGTAAATTTATCGAGACTGAACACTAACTTCCCAAAAATAATCTCATTATGGTTGAACAATATTTCATGAATTAAAAAGTTTTGGTTCGGTAGAGAATTTCCCACAAAAATATTCTTCATCATCATACGCGATATGAGTTACTTTCGATTTACCTAACTCTACACGTCCGATAAAAAAAAATATTATTAATCCAGTTTCTTCTAAGCTTGGAACGTGACATTCACGAGATCTTTAATGGGAACATTCCTTGCAACTTTACTCATGTCAATGATCAAATTATGTTTACTAATGATGTTTTCCAGAGCATCACACCAATGTTTAAGGATGGAATGGAAATGTATTACACATGTAATAAAACTTTTGCCGTCATCACGTATCAGATGAAGCCTAAAACTTGCGCAAATGTGCACCGTCGCGCCGTAAAATGTCATTGAGCGAAATTTTTCGCTGCATTAGAAACTTCTAGCAAATTAGAAAAAAAAGGAAACAAATATCCTCGAAGTTTCAAACGCCGTACGAAATTTGTATTGCCGGGAGCGCGAGAGGCGTGAAAACACAGAGAAGGGACGACGTTGCGTTGCTCACAGTTTGTGTCTGGGGCAAACGTTGTAAAATGTCAACTCAAAACGTATTGTTCTATTTTCAATCCTTAATGCGTCCTTCTCGTATCGGGCACAGAACGATATGCATTATTGGACGACTGAATCACTAGATTCATTTGTATTTAAAGCCTATAAGACACTCACGTTAAATTTCCAGGTCAACTTACATATTGCCATAGCCAGGAGCACATATCAATTCCTAATAACTTAATTTCATTACAATATCGAATGAAAAACCGAGTTAAAAGGCTATTCCAACTCTAATCCAAAACCATGATTTCCTACCCAAATTCAATCAGTCACTACGCACAAATAATAAAATTAAAGTGACTATAAAATTAACAAAATTACAAACGAAGAAAATTTAAATCCATAGGTATTGGCAGCGACGAAAAATAGTTTATGTTGAAAATGTGGGCTGTCAAAAAGCATGTAAGATGCGGAAACGTCCAGCGTTAGGAGCAACTGCATCACGAGCAGTCCGTATGATCGACAGCACCAAAGAGCCCCTTCTTCTGTGTCAAAGTCGCGCCAAGTTAGAGGCCGAGTTTCCAGCATAAATAAGACCGGCGGTGGACATTCATGGTGACGTAAAAGTAGAAGCAATCGAGTTAGGAAACAGAGAATTTGGAGCAGAGAAATGCACCGCAGTCCCACTGAGACTCGCTTGCAATTCAGTGATATCCGCTGGAGAAAGAGAGGAAGCCACCTCCAGTGCGAGACAAAATTGCAATGCTGCTGATCACTTCGGGGACTCCGGGAAATAAACTCGAAATTTTATGGGAACTTTCAACGCACGAGAAGGAAAAGATAGTACCTGGGGGAGTGAGAGATCGAACTCGGTGTCATTAAAGTGTTTCAATTACGAGTACTCAAAGAGTTTTATCGATCTCTATATTCATCAATTCAGAGCAAATTTTAAAAAGTAAATGCGTTTATGGTATTATATACACGTCAGTAATATTTAAGCAACCATTTGCCAATACCACACATCAACGCATTTAAGAAACTTACTTTCAATGGTACCTTGCAGGTTACTACTTTCAAATATAACAGAATGAGTAACATAAAAAACTTCCACGGCAAAATCCTTGAGTAACACAAATAATTCTTATTCATAGTTTGTTAATTATAACTGCTTTACTTAATTAGTTGAGAATGTGCTTCAGACAGCCGGGAAAAGGATTACATTGTTACCCGTATTCTTGACTTTCAAATGGCCTATAGGGTGTGTAAGGTAAAACTTTGCTGGCTATGCTAAGAGTTATGCACGAGGACACGACTAGGCCCTCGCCGCGTATTGTAGAATTCAATAGACAGACGGAGGCTCGCAAAATTGCTGACGCCAACAAATTCCAACTTTTCGGGTTCGTGAACCGAAAGATTTTTACATGACGAGCTTCCTGTTGAAACATTCATGATTCGTCTTCACCTTATGTGTTGCAATGATGCCACTTCAACTTATACTCAGCAGTATTTCACTCTGTCCATTTAGAAATCGAAATGAGTTTAAAATCCGTGGGAATATGAAAAATATTGTAATTTATTACCCGAGGCTTTCGGAATTCATTGCTCAAAATTGTTTTAAATTTCAGGAACCAATTTATGCTGTTGACGACCACTGTTGAAAGTCATAATTAGTTTTGCTCAATATGATGAGTTTATTTACAGGGTACACTGATTTTTTATCAACTTGAAAGCTTCTTCAGGCACTCACGAAAAATTATGGTAATTACATCAGAAGGCTGATATAATTTTCATTTTACTATGATACATAATGCTCTATGTAAAAACGAGTGGCGACATTGTCTCCGAATATATTTAAAGACCTTCGTGAAGACAAAATAATTGGGTACAATATGCTCGAGAAGTGTGAAAACTTAACCCCGGGGGATACGTTTCACAATCGATAATTATTTAATAATCGCGATAATGCCATTAGAACGGTGCCCGTACTTATTGGATTATCGCGCAAAGAATATTAGTAAGCATTCTGAACATCAACATGTAAGCATCCTGAACAATTATTCGCATATGTCGTTCCAAACTGTAAACTTCATTCTCATACATCACTTCACTTCAACCGAATTAAATATTTCCCAATATTATACATGAACAGAATTTTACAGCTTGTTGAATATCGCTCAAGATTTTCACGTTCTACATAGAGGCATACGGTGTAAGTCTGCAGCAGAGCGCAATAACATTCATGACTTGCTGCAACCAATAAAGCAATCTACTATACATATAATGGTTCCGGTCTTACAAAACAACGCTTTGCTGACAGAAACCGCAAATATTGTAATCGAAAAAATAACCGAAATATCATTATTATTACTTGTTCTTGGAACCCCTTTTAGCATCGCATCCTGGCAGGGATGACAGTTCTACCAGTTCTTGCTTATAGCTAAACCACTCATCCAAATACTTAATTACCACAGTTCAAGCTTTATGGATGGCGGGCTCGTGTTATCCCCGAAATCCTCTTATAGTTATCCCCGAAATTATTGTTCATCCGTTAATATTTTTTACAATTGTTATCGGTTGACATTTATGATATAATGATGCTGCCTTATATAAAATATAGGCAAAGCTGATGTGTTATGAGCTGCAGCACCCTACCGCCACATCCAGTGAGGTGTTCAAAGTCGGCCATTTTACAAATTTTAATAATTGTGTAAATGAACGATTAGTTCATCGTTGTATGAAAATTATTAGAAATTACCCCAAACAAGCAACACAATCATGAGCAGGAAAGCAACACTGCACACAAAGACTGTTTTGCATGAGCTTTCTCAATAAACCAATAAATTTTTACTTTATTATGAAGGATGCATTTGTCATGGAAGTAAATCACTTGTCTTTACCGCCGGTCAGTCGTCCTCAAGCCACCTTTATCGTCCATGACTGCACCAGTATCCTGGAATGTTATTGCTCATAGCAGCGATGACGCGCACTGTATCAGCTTCATCACTGCTGGACGCTGGACACAGTCAGCGAAGCAGCGAGACTGCATCATCGACGCGACCGAAGAGGGACTTCAATTCCGCCTGGCGACCCGGGGCCATACTTTCAAAACTCGCTAAGTGAACGTAAGTACTTAAGCTCTATTTTCTTGTCTATGTTTGTTGGATTTTGCTTAAAAGGACGTCAATGATTGGCTGATTGGCTTAAGCTACGCATGAAAACACAATAGAAGTTATGGCTCATTTCTGAAAGTGATCCTGGATCATTTCTGAAAGTCAGTCATTAACTGTCAGATGGCTGGCAGGTGTGGGATTTTATTGTCGAAATTTTCCGAAATATTAATCCATTTAATTTATTTTTCAGATTTTCAGTTTATTTAAAAAAAAGTTTATATATCAGATTTTCTCCATATTGGTCACGAATTTTGTAGTACGTATTTCTGTCGTACAGTAGTTGCCAGTGGGTTCTTCGGCTCTGACCGCCATGAATCGTGCCGTATATCATTTGTTCCAAATAATACTGAAAACATCAAGAAGTACCGATATGGGCCAAGATTGTCAGACGGCCTTTTTTGCGGATAAATTCCGTGATTTGTTTTTTTATTCAATTGCGTTGTCCGGCTAAAATTTATGATAAGGGTACATCCTAGTTAAATTTTAAATAAATGCAAAAAAATTGAATTTTTGCACCGGAACCTACAAATATACTAATTATATATTGAGTTATAGGCCTTTTTGCCTTTTATGTTCGCGGACTTGGCCGTTTTTAGGCCATCTGGTAACCCTGAAATGGACAACAGAGAAGTCTGGCATCAGCTGATAGATTCTTATGTTAGTATTAAACTTCATTAGGCATTTCCTACTGACAGTGAATATTTTATTCCATTTACCGCACAATTAAAATGAAACAAGTGACATTTGTTACTGAAACACATACACGTGTTTCTCAAAAATAAATTAACACATGAATGTGTGTTTGAAAAACATTAATGTGTTCCAATAACACATTTATTCCCTGAACTTATCGGTGTGATAGGTGACAATTTTGCAAGTTTCAATACTGAAATTCCTTCATTTTAGTACAACTCTTTAACGTAAACTTTGATTTAATTTCAATTTATAATGACCTGTCAATTTGAGTTTTCCAGTCGCCAACCCTCCTATCTGTTATTATTATCATTATTTGAACTAATTTATTAAGTTTCTGATCAAATAATTAGCTCCAGCGATAAGTCTGACGCAATTTAAATAAATAAATGTAAGCAAATTGGACTTCACAGTCGCGAGTCGCTGATTTCCATGCTTTTAATGAAAACAAAAGAACTTCGACTCTTTTATTGAGCGGCCTCCAATCATTATGAATATTCGCCTCACAAATAAATAAAAAGTTTTATTTGTGATTGTAAAGAAGGCTGTTTGTTTTGGTGATGATAAAATATTATTCGTGTATCCAATCAAAAACAGAAAAATGCAAATGAAGCATGGCTTCCAACTCATCAATTCAATGGTCGGTTTTGCGAACGTTTCATCTGGCGTCCAAAAATTGATTGCCTCGGGGGATATTAATCAAGATGACCATTTTTTAATTATGAAATATCAACAGACAGAACAACCTATTTTTCACGAGCAAAATTAACGTAAATTTGCTCAAAATATAAAACGAATGAGATAAGCTTAGTCTAGAAACGTTCTAAGTTGTTTAAAGGTTTCAGTCCTGAAATTAACTATCCCAATTGTAAATAAGAGCCTTCCCAGGAAATGCCACGCTTAGATTCAGGAATTTCTTTCTATTTCAGGAATTCTCATTTTTTTGTTGCCTCACGTATGAAATAATATCTGAGGTTATTGTTTTTCACTAATGAAAAGCAGCATAGAAAAGTATTCCAGCAAAATTCTGACTATTGTATATTTCCCGTACTTCGGATTTGCGTGAGTAGTCTATTGCGCGATAAATATTTGAAAGCTCAAAGCGCAGGTATGTCCCGCGCTCAAATATAAACGGTATAGCACAGCTAAAAGTGTAATACAAGATGGCGGGTCACACGTCACTTTTTTGATACCACCTCTTGCAGCATAGAACAAATAATGAAACTTGATAGAAATAATATACGTTTAAAAATTACTTTTTAAAGACAACACTTCCAAAGAATCCAGTATCTCCAATCTTACAGATGTACAATGACATTCTCATTTAATTTTCGAATATTAAAAAAATAATTTTTCAATTTTTTTAATATATAAATGTTTTAATATATACTTTTTTTTAAATTATTTATTCTGTTAATTGATTCATGCATTGCCTCCAACTTCACACAAGTGTGCAAAATTTCAGATCAGTTAGACAGGTAAAGGTGTGTCAAAAATAAGTTATAAGGTTTGTAGCTGACAAAATTATATTTTCAATTTTTTTAATATTGAAATTTTTTTTAATTTTTAAAATCATTTATTTTGTCATTTGATTCATGCATTGTCTCCAACTTTACACAAGTGTGCAAAATTTCAGATCGATAGGATAAGTAGAAGTTTATTAAATTTTGAGTACAAGATTTGTAGCAGACAAACAAACAAACAACAAGAAGTGAAGTTAAAGAGAAGTGTTGTAAAAATATCATCAGTAGTGTGGAGAAATGGAAGTAAATTCAAAGCCAAGTGTCAGCGGCATGAAAAATTAGGATACTCCTAATATTGTTCCCGCAACTCTTAGCAGGCAAATAGAACTCAATATCGGAGCACTAGTGGGCACTCCGCCATGCAGGCCTCGGGCCCAATGAATAGGAATTCAGAGCTGAGAAATGTATAGAATTACCGACGCTCTGCCCTCAGAGGAATTTTTCGCTCTGTAAATTCCCCAGGGAAATTACCCCAACCAAGCAACACAATCAAGAGCAGGGAAGATGATTACTTGTTTATGAAACTGGCGCCGTAGCGTCGCAGTAAAACTTCTACCCCGACTTGCTCACAGTTCACAAACTTCCTACTACAGTTCAAGCTTTATTGATAGTGGGCTGTTGATTGTACTAATTTACAATGCATGTGTGCAGAAATTTTAAGGAACCGGTGTGATTTAGGGTGTTTCTAGCGTTGTCTGCGTCATCATAACTCTGAAGCTATGTGTAGCTGTGTAGTGTGCATGTTTATGCTCAGATTGCGCTACATGGCTATTTGAAGAGTTAAGTTTGTGGCCACCGGCTGCGCTCCCGGCGCGTCTATTTACTCATATTCAAACTTGTCAGACTCACAATACTAAGATCTCTAATCCAGAGCTCTAGCTAGTGTTGTCTCTTATTGATTTTTATATCATAAAACTTTGTTTCATAGTATACTAAAATTAAGAGTATAAAGCAGAAAAAAAAATCCGTTTTATGTATCTTTCTCACGGTATCGATATTCCTCCATGAAAAAAATCAATACATTTTTTTTGCTAAACTGTAGTCAATGCCAATTTTACTGATCGATTTAAAGCCAAAGTTACAGAAGTTATGTTAAGCTTTATTAGCAACTGCAAACTCATTTGACAAATGGTTGGACTGATCATTTGTTGTACAGTTTGATGGAATTTGTTCGAGTATAGGACTTGTATTATTAATTGTAGGGAATCTTCACATATAAATTTGAATTAAAAATCACTAATTTTTCAAAGGGATAACATTTGAGTTTCATCTCATTAAATAACAGAATAGTATACAAGATAATGAACAATCATTGCTGAAATTGGAGGTAATTTGGGCTCTAAGCAAATAGAAGTAGATTTGTATAACGCGTCTGGCAAGTCCCATTCATTATTCTTTCATCAAAAACAATCTAAATCAACACGCCAATTGAACGAACGAGTCTAACTCTTATTTGGAAGACAGTTAAATTCAGGGTCATGTTATATTAATAACTGAAATTAAACCAATCTAAATCAACACGCCAATTGAAGAAACAAATCTTACTCTTATTTGGAACACAGTTAAATTCAGGGTCATGTTATATTAATAACTGAAACAAAACCAATCTAAATCAACACGACAATTGAAGGAACAAGTCTAACTCTTATTTGGAAGACAGTTAAATTCAGGGTCATGTTATATTAATAACTGAAACAAAACCAATCTAAATCAACACGACAATTGAAGAAACAAATCTTACTCTTATTTGGAAGACAGTTAAATTCAGGGTCATGTTATATTAATAACTGAATCAAAACCAATCTAAATCAACACGACAATTGAAGGAACAAGTCTAACTCTTATTTGGAAGACAGTTAAATTCAGGGTCATGTTATATTAATAACTGCAATAAAACCAATCTAAATCAACACGCCAATTGAACGAACAAGTCTTACTCTTATTTGGAACACAGTTAAATTCAGGGTCATGTTATATTAATAACTGCAATAAAACCAATCTAAATCAACACGACAATTGCAAGAACGAGTCTAACTCTTATTTGGAACACAGTTAAATTCAGGGTCATGTTATATTAATAACTGAAATAACATGAAGGATTGGAAAGCGGCGGAGGGGTTCCCTGGACCACAGGCAGACGTCCAGCCAATATTGCTTCAGCTGCGTCGTCCATCATGTTAGTATTAACGGCGGGAAAATGTGAGCTAAATCCAAGTAATTTTCATATGAAAACTCATAAACATTTTAGAAAACTTTAATAATTTTGCAATTAAAAGCCTTAAATCGCTAGTGAAAACATTACACTATGAAAGCCTCGAATGGTTTGATGGATTAATGTGATTAGAATTTTTTTTTCTTTAGTTTCAAACGAAATGTAAGTTGACTGTCCTAATTTCTAATTTTATTCCTGAGCTTCCGCGCAAGTGAATGTTAAAATTTCCAAGTTTCTTTCAGGCTTCTAATGAATTAGCAAGAACGCTGAATAATTATATTGTTCGCTAAAATTATTTCCTATAAGAAAAATGTAGTTTCCCTCCATTTGTTTCGATACCTTCACGCTACTGCATGTGAGCTGCAAATCGTTGCTGAACTGAAAATTTGTCACTGAAACGTCACAGAAAATATTCAGAGACTGTCGGACTCAATGAAGCTCCACCAGCCAGTGAATTTCCTTAAATTCTTTTCAAATAGCCCAATAAAAACCACTAACTGTTTGGGCTACGGCCAGACCAGCAAGGATGCGTTCAATGTCGAAACATTGCATCGAATTTGCATTTTTATCTCCACGCTCGGAAGAGCAAGAATCATATCGGGCACATTGCCATGATTCTTCATTTGGCTATTCGTTAAGCCCTGACAAGTCGGCAGGTTTTTCGTTGGCTACGTTCTGCCTGCGCTTCTGCGAGCCATGCTATCTATGCCAACATATTGAATTTAGCCTCGTAAAACGGCCGGCATAAATTTGAAGCTATGGCCTGAGCGTGAAATGTGTCCCTGAGGAATGGCTTGCATATGGCACGCTCATGACGCACCTTGGACCCAAGATCTCTTCGGTAACAGGTGTCTTTTTCGCCAGGCTTGTTAGCAATGACAGATAAGCTGAGATCTGGTCCTAGTAAGCCTGGAGCAAGACCGCTGCTAGGAGGTCATCCAGAGTACTAGTCAACCATTGACTTTACCGCTCGAATTTTACTCTCTAACAAGCTATTAAAGTTTCTGAAAGTTTGATCACCGCATAATAACTTGGTGTAACATATTCAACTTTTATGAGTGCAGTGCGTTGGTATTTTACTAACTTAAGAACGACTGTTCATAAGAAATAACAACGCTGTTACCACGAAGATTGCAATAATCTAGAATACAGTATATGTACGGAATATTTTATATTTTTCAAGACCCAGAGGTACCTATATCGTTACCATGATGAAAATACCAATTTTAATTGATTTCAGCAAACTTACAACCCGTTTCGCCTCTTGGAAGCCTAATGGTTTGTCCACTCTCGATTTCAGCGGGCTTGTACAGTTTTGATGTCTCACGTCTTGTTCGTAAAGATTGACTGAACGAAAGTGTTTGCCGTGTCTCTGTTATGGTAATGTGTTGGGCGGTCGCCTCTAGACAGCGCGGGAACAAACACCGCTTCTGTCAACGCCACTGATTGAGAAGCTCTGTGAAGGAAGCGCTTGATTAAAGCGACTGATCACCAGTTGCTTTGCTCAGAAACTTTCAACTGCAGGAAATGAAGAAATATATTCTCTGTAATTTTTTTAATATATGCTTAATTTTCTTACCTGAGGCATTTGAATAGGTAATTCAAATACTTAATTCAATGTAAATGAGAAGAACATAAATTAGAAAGGAAATAAAGTGTTACCTTTATAGTATCATGATATGATCGAAATATACTGCGGATTGATATTTTAATGCATTAATTATAGCACTTTGAAGAAAATATTTGCTTTCTTAGGCTGATATGAGCGCCTGCTTCATATGCTCGAACATATTTCTCGGCATCCGGCAATTTTTTGCCGTCATTTTTCATCATGTGTATCTAAATTATTTTCCATCTAAGTAATAATAATTTACATCTAGACTAATAATCAATCTTAATGGATGAATGTGGCATCATATTATTTTACGTCAATAAAATGACGTGATATCTGAGTCGAGCATTTTAGAAAACATTAATTTTTTAGCCTTAAGACTGAAGCCAGATAGTCGACCTTCGCGAGAACTTCATTAGCTTATTTTGCTATTGAAAAATATTCTCTTCGTAGATTTGAAGAATAACATAAATAATTCTTGTGATAATGTTCAGGTAAATTTGTTTTTGAATTTTAAACTCGATATACCACGTACACTCATGACGTTCATGAGTCAACCGTCATGTGCATCCCACGCATTCTTATGACGTTCTTCAAGGTAAAGTCCGCCTCGCCTTCAAGTCTCCGCGACACAGTCCTCTGTTACAGCATCTGCCTTATTCCTGGAGCCCAGTAATCCACCCACAGAGACGGCAGAGACACTCGCACTTTACTCACTCACGTTGCCGTCCAAGAAGGAAGAATTGCACTTCTGCTATCAACACAAAACCTGCAATATTGTGTTCGTCGCATCGCAATTATTCAATTACACTCGTTACCCCTGCAGGTTCTCCACGCAGGCAGATGGAATGACCAAAGAAGCTGCATGCGCGAGATGAGTCTGCATCGTGCAGAAGGACGCACTCACGCTAAATTTTGAGCACGCAATAAATATTACATACAGACTTTGAATTAGAAACCAAGAATTATTCCCACCATTAATGCAAATATTTTATTTAAAAATAAACTAAAAATTTTGACCTAGAAAGAAAATGGTCAAACATTTTTAAAACAAAATGAAAATTATAATTTGTCTTGTAACTGACTCCGTGAAATGTTTTAAATTTATTTACATTTTATGAAGAAACAATATTTAAATCCACAATAGATAATTGAAAGGAGAGAACACTAGACATCTTGGCGAATAGATAATTTTGGCGAATAATTACATCTTGGCACAGTCAGCTTTGGCGAATAGATAATTTTGAATATATTCCATTACTTGCTTATCTTGACCGTAACTCTACGCACTGCACAATGTCCATTCAATGAAGGTGTTATCGCATTCACGCGATCGCGGCCATAGTTTCCATACTGGTCTGAAATCTACTGCTGACTGCGGCAACTTTACTATACCCAAAAATTTGCGCGAAATGTAATCGTATGGACATTAGATTCATTTGACTCTGAAATTCTCAACTTGTTTATCTACTATAACTGTAAAGAAACCCGGCAAATCCATGAATTTTTCTGAAAAACTAGCTATTGCACGTTCCATTTGAAAAGCAAACTTTTGTTTAGCATTTTAAAATGTCAAGACTTTAGCCGAACGTCCTATACTGGCTGTTCTGTAGTAACTCAACAAATTCAGGATGTGCATCCATTTGCTAATAATTTTCTAACAAACAATAAAAAAAAAAACAGTTCAAATTTGGTATCAATAAATTACTGCTTTCGTTAAATTTAAAGGTAGTAAAAGTAAAACAATTCCCCAATTAACGAGACTATGCTCTGAGATAACTTAGATTTTGAATGCTCATCGTATATTAATTAGCTTTTAATATTTCGGAAAATCCTTCAATAAGGTGTTTAACAGAATTTTCAACGAAATTTTGGTCCCGATTTCCTTATGTATATTTATCGATTCATCAGTCGTGCACCACTTACCCAAGCACCAATCACACAAATAAAATATTTACTCTGTGAATTTTCATCTGTAATGTTTAAACGAACAGAAGATCACCCGCGCGAATTATCGCAGTTTCATTGTTTTGCTCGCCATGCAAGCATTGCCGACTAATGCCTGAAAATTGCGAATATCGCAAGGTTTCTAATTAATAACACGCTAAATAAATCCTATGAAGTGAAACACGGAATACTTTCATTAATATTTATAACAAATTTCGGTCCATGGACAAGCCCAAACATTTTAATATAAACTCCATGTTCACATAAGCTCTTCGGTACAACTCATCACGGCCTTCGCCGTTATCGCCGGCCTTCACCGTTACCATCGGCCTGCGCCGTTACCGTCGGCCTTCGCCGTTACCGCAGGCCTTCGTGTCGGTGTGGACGACGAACTGATGGCCGGTGATCGCTTGCCGCCAACTCGCTTTATGAATTGAAATTAACATGCATGCTCATTACTTCATTCAAATGAGGTCGTGAGTGTATGGTCTGAAATGCAATGTAACAGTTCAGTAAAATAAACACGCTCTGATTTCGGACATTTGATGAACAAATTACTTGCAGGAGAACCAAAACAACAGGATACACCCCGTCACCTCTATATATTCATCCGTAGTATAGAACTCAGATAACCATTAATCAGATAACCATTGTCGTCAAGAAATGAAAGAGTTATTATTGTACTATGAATCTGCTCCCAGTCAAGAAAACAAAACAAAATCCCCGCAGGAATTTGTATGAAACGCACAAGATTTCTGCCCCAAGCCTGAAGATTCAGTTTTAATTTCTTGATTATATAAATATCTCGTTACAAATATTCGCAAATTTTTATTTATCTGCGCATTGCTTTTTGTCGAAGTTTGGGATGGATGATCATCAAAATGATCGTTTTTATCATGCCTTCCTTATTGATAAACCAAATTGATTTCTTTGAAATTATTCACAAGAGATATTACTTTATCCTGACGAATTGAGAGAAGAATAATTTCGCAGCAACATTTGGCATGGTAATGCTCTAGATCAATTTCATGAAGCATTAGTAACTCCATGATAGTCGAAATATTGTATACTGTATTGCAACATGTCCACATCTGTTCGTGCAAAGTTCTGCTAGTCGTTATGCTGGGTGGTAGGATCGTTCTCGTGGGTAAAGCTTGACTTACGTGTTATTGAGTTCATAGAAGATATTTGGGGCCTTTGAAAGCAGACGGGTCTTTGTTTGCCCTATGATGAGGGCAGCGAGCTCACAATGGAAGCATTCGCTCGGAAGCACCAAAACTCGGCCACCAAACGAATCCACTGCCGCGGACAGCAGCGATTGTGCGAAAATAAACGAATTGCAATGTCAACATTGCAATGTCTACATCACCGCACAGAGACAACGTATGTTGACACACTATTTGCATTGTGCATAGAATGGCCTCACTCATCGTAGTGTGCGTGAAGAACGTAAGTCGGATTGCTTTATTGCTGGCTATGTCTCATTTACCGACGAATTCTTGGAGAACGGTTCACTATAACGATTTTTTTTCTGGACTAACGTGAAGTATTCTGCTGCTGCAGTCGCCAATGAAAATTATGTAAATTTCATGTAACTGAAGTTGAGGAAATTGTGAAAAGATTTTATGTAACATCATGAACGCATTCACATTTAATCTTGCTTAAAAGGCTGATCACAATAATGGGAAGAATAGAAACTTTAGAGAACAATCACAGGTCACCCATTTACGTTCCAATTTTCTGATAGCCCATCCTATTATTATATGCAACAAAATCAGATATTATCGGATATTCAACTGACTAACTATTCAATAGCTAAAAAACATTTATAAAAATAAACCAATCAAAGAGAAAAATCTTTCTCTCTGAATTTTCACTCATTCTAAAATTTCCACTTGCGTTTATAGCACAGAAATTTTGCATGTCTGTGATGATTTCGGTAGAAAACCCAATCCCAGATAAATTTTTAAGTTTATTTTAGCTTATGGCAATATTATGTTCAACAGAGTGCAAGGAAATTTCAATCTGAAAAGACCAATGATCGCAGAATAAATAGTTTTTACGTCGTAGCGCACTAAACGAACGGCTTCTTGCACCGCTGTCACGTTCGATTATCCAACTCATTTGAATGCGTGATGGCTGGCGAGCGCTAACGCCGCAACACTTGTCGGCAAAAACCCTGCGGGCTGAATTTCTCGCGCGGTGGAGTTGAATGATGGCATCCCAAATGGCTATCGCGGGCAAAAGCAATTTAGGAGCAATCCTTCTCGAGATTCACGGCCTAATTTTGTTATATGAAACGTCAGAGAAACAATTCGTGATGGAAGAAGATAGCTTAGCCATGTTGCCAAGCCCGTGAGCTAATGTAATGAATAATATTAGACTGAAGAAGAGGCAGCAAAAGAATTTCGATTTTATAGAAGCCTAGGAAAAATATTACAAAGTGAGAACCCGCATTAACCTTGAAGTAACTGTAATTAAAAAAAATTGATCACTGTTGCAGCGAATCTGGAGTTGTGAATCAGAACAATTGAAATGAAAGCAGAAATGTTGAAACAAGGACGGGTAGAGAGGCATTCAGTTTTATACCCTGCCTATGACTAAACTAAAGAGGAACGGACACTGAGAGAAGCGAAACAACAGTTACTTACTATGATCAATTTAGAATGCAAATTCAACTGCATGAGTAAACCTCTCCAAATCAGCTAAGGCAGCGGAAGAAACGAACTGAACACGAAACGAGGCTCTGTAATATGAATCTAGAGACATAAGAGTAGTGGAGCAACCAAGGAATTAGCAACAAGAATATTATGAACCACGTGTGGCCACAATCAAACACCGGAAGAAAATATATCTACGTCTTAAAAAAATCATGCAGTTGACAGATTCTTCAGAATATGGCATGAGCTATGTTTATTTTCATCAGTACCTTCAAGGAATTTTAACGCAAAGAAAACGCCATGTACGTTCACTATATCTTCAATAAAACCGTTTCGAAGACAAGCTACACCGTCAGTACAAAATGAGAGAATATAACAAAACCCAAGTAACAACAAATGAAGTAACAAAGAAAATGAAAAATGGACACAAAACTTAATAACCTTACAATTAACAATTTCAAAATGATAATAATAACTGTAGGCACTATTAAACAAGGTTTCCCTTTAAAAATATGGAGTGATTCCAAAAACCTTAAATCTGAACCATCAGCGGTGGAACCATGCATCTTGGAAATCTCTCTCCGACACAAGCACATCGCACTGTTCAGTATGATGGCGCACAGCTGAGAAAGACGGATTTGAGAGAGGTAGACTCGAGCGATAGCTCCTTTAGCGATGCTCAGCAACCCTGATGTAGTAGTTACGCGACGTCATTCCGACATGCGCGGATGCGCACCGATCACAACTATATTCATGAAGGAAGGACGACCTTTCCCGCACATCTGTGTGAAAAATTTATCCACTAATATTCCACTAATTTAAATGTATTTATTTTATCCAACATTATTAAAGAAATTGCCATTAATATTATTTAATAATATTAATTGTAATTTGCCTCAGTCCTTTTTTATATATGCGAATCACTTGGTCATCGTTCTGAACGGCAGATTCTCAGAAAGCTTCTAGAATTATTAGTCATAGATTTTTCCATATTAGCTGGTGACTTCCGTAAACAAATTGATGGATTGATGGTTAGGAATGGGCCTACCACTTTCTCCTATATGCGAATTTTTTACGCGCTCCCGCGAGATTTCTTTGTTGAACGATGGTCCCTTTAATTTTAAGGCAATTTTTTGCAACTGGTATGTTGATGACAGCATTCTAATCTTCAAGCATTCCTCTCATTCGGGCCATTTTTTGAACATCACAACCTGGAACATTCATCGATAAAATTCACTATGGAGAGGGAATCCAAAACTAGTTTATCCTTTCTCGATTGTAGAATGTGCAGTAACTAAGTACAAGGGTTGGTTCCAGACCTCTTTTTATCGCAAACTGTCATTTGCCGTCTTGGGCATAAGCTTCTTTAGCTTTTGTTCATTTCTTATCAAATTAAATGGTCTTCAAACCTTAATACAAAACGTTTATAGAATTTGTTTTTGTTCCACCTCCCACGATTTGCATTCTAAATTCAAATTTATTTATAACTTATGCATCTGAATCAGTTTCCATCCAGCTTTGTATTTACAAAAGATTTTTTTTTTTGGTAGCGAACAAATACTCAGAACTTCTAACTGAGATCGATGTCAAGAATTATATTTACTGTACTTTGCCCTAATTTGGTTGTTCGTTTGAAACAATGTCTAGAGAATACAAGATCGTGTTTCTGAAAGGTATTCCAAATATTGTCTCGGATTTTTCTACGCTGTATTTCAAAATTGACTCCCTCTACATATACTCCCTCTATTCTAAGTAGAGGATCGTGAAAATCATGTCTTAATAGTGCTTACATTTCCCATCCTCTTGAAATTGTTACTCGTTTGGTTTTATGTTTCGTTGTACATATTTTCGTCCATTATGTTGAGATTCCTTTCGTGCTATTTGATTTTATCTGCTGACATTAAATATATTCTCTAATTATTGAACAGATTATGGAGTTGGTCTCCGAAATGTTTTCAATGAAAATATGGCGAAAGTCCTTGCGTTTTCTTTCATTTTACATTCGTTGTAAACTTGCAATACAGGCAGACTAATGATATAAGCATCGATCACTTGTGATAAGTTTTTTCCAGGGAACGATATTTGCGACAGTGGTTGCATTAATTAGCACCAGGTGCATCTATTTGTCTCCTAGAAATTATAATATAGCAAGGTCCCGATCAATGTAAATGCAGGAATAGAAACGAAGAAATAAAATGTGTTGGCCAATGAATATTGATGACTGACAAACAATGGCACATAAGATCAGAATTCGTTAAATTCAAAGAAAATTTTCTTTGAAGTAAGGCTCATTAGAGGCAAAAAACATCAGGGTGAAATAAAAGGCGTAACGTTGATATCTATATATATGCCAGACTTGGCGCATAATCGGAAACTTTCAATTCTAGATGACTCTATTTAAATTCCTACCACTAAAGCTTTAGTGTTACCTAAATGCAAAGTTTTTATCGTTAGGAGCACAATGTCAGGGTTAAACAATTTTGCTCTCTGCTTACGAATGCTACCAAATCTCAGGCCTTATACAAGAGACTCTAGAGAAGTAATTTAAAACATCTTCGTTTTCTTGGAGTTCTGTAACGATTTTGATAGACTAGATCGTAAAAACTGCCATCAAAATCATATTTAGATGAGGGCAAACGTTAATGTTTGCTTTTTCGCATAATAGTGTGACCAGGAAATATTCTTTACTTCCTTGCAGCCCAATATTCTGATGTTTTTTGCAAAAAATCTATCCCGTTTAAGTTTCCAGGAACACGGTGCAGTCACTTAGTTAAATCTCCGTTGTAAATACCGTAGACTTTCATCATATGAGACCAAAAACTGCATCCGACATCAAACTAATCATTTCAGTACAACAATTTACACTTTACCAAACAATCATTTAAAATATATTGCTCATACGGACAAAAAGTTATCGGTACTTAAATCGTTGAGAATAAATTCATGATTTTTAACGGCTAATTTGCTCCTGATCCCATGAACAACGTTCTCTAGAAGAAATATTAGCATTCAAGTCAGGAATTTCTGTTTTCATTTGTTATACAGAAAACATTGCTAGGAGAAAGACAAGCAGAAGCGCTTCAGGCCGTTCACTGAGAAACCAAGAAGCACTTTTCGTTTCACTGAATGTTGTCAGGAAGTTTTTGTTTCGGAACTACTTTCTAACCCCTAAGATATACTGTAAGCACGAGTTGCTGTAGAAACAAAGGGTATTTTTGAAATTGTGAAAATATGAAGTTATGCTCATTATTTGTTCAAGTTTTATTAAAATCAAATGCTTTAATTAAGAGCTTTTGTTACCATTTGTCTTCAAAAACTTTTTTATCACTATGATATACATGCGTCTTCAAATTTCAAGTTGCTGATAGCGTTCAGGCTGGAAGATTTCTTTATAATTTCTTTTCATTATAACTATATTTCATTCACAATATAATCGTGGTCGCNGATTAATCATTCGTCATTTCCTCCAGAATGAAATTCCAGGCTGTAAAGAATTTTTCCTTGATTGCGATCCAAACGAGCCCTCGGGTGCGTTCAGGAATGCTTTTCTCTATTTAATACTTCGGGGCATGAAGCGGGGACTACTTTAGGGGACGTGACGGAGACTTCCTTAGGGCACGAGACGGAGACTTCCCTAGGGCACGAGACGGGGACTTCTTTAGGGCACGAGACAGGGACTTCTTTAGGGCACGAGACGGGACTTCTTTAGGGCACGAGTCGGGGACTTATTTAGGGCACGAGACGGAGACTTCATTAGGGCCCGAGACGGGGACTTCTTTAGGGCACGAGACGGGGACTTCTTTAGGGCACGAAACGGGGACTTCTTTAGGGCACGAGACGGGGACTTATTTAGGGCACGAGACGGAGACTTCCTTAGGGCACGAGACGGGGACTTATTTAGGGCACGAGACGGAGACTTCATTAGGGCCCGAGACGGAGACTTCTATAGAACACGAGACGGGGACTTCTTTAGGGCACGAGACGGAGACTTATTTAGGGAACGAAACGGGGACTTCTTTAGGGCACGAGACGGGACTTATTTAGGGTACGAGACAGGCCTTCTATAGAACACGAGACGGGGACTTTTTTAGGGCACGAGACGGGGACTTCTTTAGGGCACGAGACGGGGACTTCTTTAGGGCACGACACAGACATCTTTAGGTCACGAGACGGGGACTTCTTTAGGGCACGAGACGGAGACTTCTTTAGGGCACGAGACGGGGACTTCTTTAGGGCACGAGACGGGGACTTCCTTAGGGCACGACACAGACATCTTTAGGTCACGAGACGGGGAC